>NW_019716269.1:344899-349485 GCF_900074925.1 Ramularia collo-cygni | reverse complement strand
CTAACCGTCTATATAGTAGTTAGAGATAATAGGGCAGTCTACTAATGCCTTCGATGCTACCCTTACTAGAAACGAGCTATTCGAGGAGTCGGAGGCGGAGGAGAATAAGTTCGAGTAGAGTRCTTAGCGCGTTCTCTAGGCTTGCGTAGCGTATRYGCCYATCTTATAGTATAGTCTATAAAGTAATCCCCTTTAGGTCTAACCGTAATAAAACTACTTAATTCTTATTACTCTTCTTYTATTTTRCTCCGCTCTACTTCCGAGCCTCTTTTACTACGCGGCCTCTACGTATACGCGGAGCCTACGCCTCGAACCTATCGAGAGCTTCGTAGTCTTTAATATGTATACTAGGTTCCTACTAGTTATATTCTAATAGCTATCTACGCTACTTTACTAAATAAAACGTTTCGCCCTTCTACACCCTCTTATTAAGAATCTCTTTAACCTCCTACTACCTATCCTCGTCGACTACGAGTAGTATACGCTCCTCTTACGCTTTACTCTTCCGGCTAGAATATAGCTCTAATAGAGTAACGTAGAAGACGTTATAGATCCTTGCTAAGGTAGGTAACTATAAGCGATACGCCTAAGTCCCGATTACGTTAATTACGCGGTATAGGCCTAGCTATTTAGGTCCTATCTTCTTCTTGCCCTCTAGCTTAAGGTTCTTCGTAGAGAGAAGCACTAGATTACTAACATTAAAGCTTATAGGCTTGTAGCTCTTATTATAGTACTTTAACTGTTGCTCTTTAGCTTTACGCTATCGCTTAGTAAGCTCCTTATATACGCTACGCATACGCTTTACTAAGTCGATAGCGGCCGGTATTCTCCCTTCTAAGAGCTCGTCCCGAGCGATGTCTTAGGTATTAGCGCCGTCGCCTAGAGGGCGCGTCGCTAGCTCTAGGTTCTATCCGTAGAGGATTTAGAAAGGGCTTATTCTAAGGCCCGCGTATACGCTGTTGTTATACGCAAATTTAGCTATAGGTAGCTATTACGCCTAGCTGTCCTACTACGTGCTATAGTAGTAGCGTAGGTATTGCTTAAGCGTCTAATTAGCTTTCTTAGTCTGTCTATCCGTCTAAGGGTGGAAGGCTATACCTAGCTTACGCTTTATATGCGCTTCGTAGTAGAAGTTAGACTAGTATTAGCCGGTAAAAACCGAGCCTCTATTACTAATAATACCTACTAGTACGCCGTATTTACGAACTACGTAAGATATAAAGATATCCGCTAGCTCTACTATATTACATTACTTAGTAGTAGGGATGAATAAAGCTATCTTACTATAGCGGTCGACGATTACGAGCACCGTAGTATAGACGCTATCTCCGCGCTTACTAGGAGGTAGGTCCGTAATAAAGTCTATACTAATTTCTTGCTATACTCGATCCGGTATAGGTAATAGAACTATTACTCCGTAGGGGCGGTAGTGCCGCACCTTGCTTACGAGGCATATATAGTACCCCTTAATATACTCTACGACATTAGTAGCTATACGTAGCTAGTAGTACTTCCGCTAAAGTAACTCGAGCGTCTTCGCCTTCCTAAAGTGTCCGGCGAGAGCGTTATTGTAATATATGCGTATTAGTTACGCACGTAAAGCGTAGTCTTTCGGAATATATAGGGCATCGCCGTAGAACAATATTCTATCCTTAATAATGTAGCCTTCGTACTCGCCCTTCTCCCTAGCCGCGTCGCGTATACTTAAAGCATCCGCGTCTACGTTTACTAGTGCTTTAGCGTAACCGAGTATTAGGTCTGGAATATTTCTAAGGGCTAAGTCTATAGCTACTAGGACGGCTATAATACGCCTAGGTAGCGAAAGCTCGCCGTATACTCTAGTAGGTAGTAATCCCTCGCACTTAATCGCGTAGTATATAGCTCTTACTCTTCTAATAAAGGGCTCTAGCTCGCTTCGAAGAGCTTTATTAGATTWCTAGTTCTAAAGTTTGCTTTATAGTATAGGTAATAGTATGCTTATATACTAAGACGACTCCGTCGTACTCGTTTCGTAGTCGCTACGCCTGCTCGGACTATCCGTAGGGTTCTTTACCCCTACGCGATATTCGATAGTAAAGTCGAAGAGCGCTAATTAAACCGCCTATCGTGCCTATCGACCGACTAACTGTTTTATTATTATAAAAGCTTTAAGGTTAGTATAGTCGACGATTACTTAAATCGCATGCGTAGCGCTATCGAGGTACGGGCGCTACTACTTAAACGCACTTACTACTATAAGTAGCTCTTTATCGTAGGTCTCGTAATTATATTCGGCCGGAATTATCTTCCGTAACTAAAAAGCAATAGGATACTACTATTTATCCTTAAACTGCTATAAGAGGATGCYCGTAAGCGCGAAGTCCGATACGTCGGTTTCGACTCGTAGGCGAAGCGTAGGGTTATAGTGCCTTAGTAGTAGGGCTGACTAAAAGGCTTCCTTAAGCTRKCTTAGCGCATTCTCTTCGCTAGCGCCCTAAGGGATCTTCCCTAGCTTCCTGCCTTTAATAGCTCCCTTCGATAGGTCGGTTAAGGGCCTTATAATRCGTAAGTACTACTAAATRAACCGCCTATAGAAGTTAGTAAATCTAAGRAGTGCTTATAYMTCCTTAAGGGTYTCTAGCCGAGGCTACTCGGCGACTACGTCTACCCTACGTAGGTCTATCGTAACGCCTTACGTAGTAACTACGAAGCCGAGAAAATCGACTAAATCTTAGAAGAAACTACACTTCTTAAAGTTGTAGTAAAATTAGAACTTCCTTAGCCTATCGAGTACGGCGTATACGTTACGCTAGTATTACGCTCGGTCTTTGCTATAGATAAGAATGTTATCTAAGTAAACGACGTAGATTACATCGACTAGCCCCGATAAGGCTCGGTTAATGTATCCTTAAAAAGTCGCTAGTACGTTATATAGTCTAAAAGGTATAACCTTGTATTAGAAGTGTCCGTAACGCGTGCGAAACGTAGTCTTCTAGCGATCGCTAGCCTTAATCTTAATGCGATAATACGCAGCCGAGAGGTCTAAGCTAGTAAAGAATACGTTGCCCCTAAGTCGATTAAGCGTCTCGCTAATTAAGGGAAGTGGATAGCGGTTCTTAATCGTAATTTCGTTTAAGCCGCGATAGTCTATATATAAGCGTAGTAAGCYATCCTTTTTCGGAACGAATAGGATAGGCGTACCCGCCTCGCTTTCGCTAAGCTCGATCTAATCGTTCTTAGTCGCTTTAGTAATGTACTCCTATAGCTACGCTAGCTCTTTCGGAGACTAATAATAGAAAGGTTTAAAGGGCGGCTTCTTACCTAGCTCTAAATCGATAGCGTGCTCCACGTCGTCGGGGAGCTTACGCCTCGCCTTATCCGTAGGAAAGAACATATCGTAATATGCCTTAAACTCCTCCGGAAGTTCGGACCTACTAAGGATTTCGCTAGTACGTAATACGCTTACTACGAGAACCCTTACGTGCTTACCCTATATCTTACGGTAAAACTCCTATAGATTAATAACCTTAATTCGACTAGAGTTTAGTTTGCTAAAGCGCTACGCATCCGTAGCGCTATCGACGATTATACGTTATGTACGTCGCTAGGGGCGGCCTAATWTTAGTTCGGGCTTCGGAGTTTCGTATATATAGAAGGTTGCTTCTATTATTCGTTCGACTCCTTCCGAGTCTACGATACGTAAACGTATAACGTACGCTTCGTAGTAGTAACCTAGTTCTCCGGTAAAGGAGGATATAGATAGTAATAGCGTATCTACTCTCGCTAGTAAGCCGGCTCGAAGTACGAACTCTCTCGATATAACGTTAATATCGGCTATATCGTCTAGTAGGTAGTCGACCTATATTAGTCCTACCTTCGTTTCGACTACGCCGCGCTAGTAGCGCGCTAGGTATATRTCGACCTTACTTAATAGCTTTAGACTTAGAGTTTAAGCTTTTTCTCGGAGTCCTTTACTTTTTCCGTAACGACTACGGTAACCTTACTCYRCGTATTACTCGGCCCTTAGCCTTCTACGCCGCCGCCTTTAGCCTAATATATCTTATTAGTATAGCCGGTRCGRCTATAGTTAGAGCACTTTAGGTCTAAATAGGCGCCTTCTTTACGCTTAYRTAAAGGCTACTYRCTACTACGGTTAGACTTAGGTTTAYGTTCCTTAYTAYRATTATAGGTATTCTTACGTAGTCTACTACTACTACGGTTATAGTCCTAAGACTTATAATTRCCGCGCTTAGTACCCGTAAGCTATACGCTCGTACCCTTATYRGCTRCTTTAATACGCCTTACTAGCGCTACTATCTCTACCCTTATTATAGGTATAGAGTATAACTTAATAATCTCCTAACGGAGAGCTAGTCTTAGCTTAGCGAGGAACTAACGTACGAGCTACGCTTACGTATAGTCTAGTTAACTCTCTAGTACTTCTAGTTTAAGGGCGAATTACTTTACCGTTTAATCCTAGCTCTATCGAACCCTTTCGTACTTAAGCGTAACGCTAAGCGCGCGGTTCGTAGGGTCCCTAATAGTATTACGCACGAACGATTAGAAATCCTCCTACGTATAGCTCGGCGTAAGCGCCTCGATATCGT
>NW_019716269.1:219102-343290 GCF_900074925.1 Ramularia collo-cygni | reverse complement strand
CTCCTACGCTTCCTTAGGTCCTTATTATTAGCGGCGGTAAGCTAGCGGAGGTAGCGCTTCCCTCGGATAGTTACGTAGTTCGGTAGGTTTAGTTTGCTATAGCCCTTACTTAATGGATTAAGGATAACCTTATTAGTAACTCCCTTACTAAGGATTAGCCAGCTACCGAATGGCATTAAATTAACGATGAATTAATAGTATAGATGAACTTACTTAAGACGACCGGATTATTAAGGATGCGGACCTCCGGAGGTAATATAGCTAATCGGAGCCCTATCCGGTTAGTTACCGGTAACTAATAACCCTTATACTAACTCCTACTAACAGCGCTTCAATTGCTAACTATACCAACCGGTAACCTAACCACCAATAACCACTTACTAAGCTAACCACACCAACAAGCACACTGGTTTTCGTCGCTTGCGCTGGTTTCTGTTCGTTGTTTCTCGTGGCATTTCGAGATCTGTAGCGATTTCTGGACTTGATCTGAAGCGATGGGCGGCGGATACGTTTCAGGCGACCTTGTGCCACTTTTTTCTTGCGTCTGAAAGTCTTGCTTCTTGGCTGGACGCTCAGCGGCGCTTTCTCATCGAGCTCTGTTGTCATACTATGCAAAGTCTCACCGCGACTGCAGTCCAATCTTGTGGTTTCCCTGCTGCTGTGCTTCGCAGGCACGTCATCTTTGGCGATGTCTGGCTGTGAATGGTGTTCTTGATGGCCGGAGGCGCTCCAGTCAATAAGTCATGCTTTGGCTGCTTCTTGCCGTGTATTGTTCTGGTGCCTTGTTCCTGGATTCTCGCTCCTGTTCAGAAGTACTTGCGGCACTTTGCTGATTGTCTGAATCGAGCACTGCCAAAGATGTCGTTGGCATAGACGTAAAGAAGAATCGAGTTGTCGGTGTGGACACTCGGCTGAGATGTGCTCCAGGTGGGACTTTGGCTACCGATAATACTGTCGCGAGTTTCTGCAGGCGAGGCTCGATCGTCCTTCCACAAGTTCCATCCGGGACTCAGAGAGAGGCCGTAATGTAAAGATGAAGGTGTGGTGGAAAGTTCTGGTGCAGCGCTCGTAGCTCTTGGTATCAGGAACTGATGTTCTCGCCATGTCCGGGCCCATCGGTCCTGGGACTACAATGACGTTGCATATGTGAGTCGAGGAGTGTCTGCCGTCCTGCGACGAATCCAGCTAACGCAGTGCTACTAGGGTTAGGGTTTGGGTATTGGGCGCTCATCGTCGGATGTTCCGCAGGTGCACTCAATGGCGCATGGTCTCTCTCTGACTTTCTTTGGCCAGCGGGGATAGTACTTGCATACATCTACCGAGATCGAGAGACTGTGACCAGATCCGGATATGACCACCTCATTTGTTGGATGCAGGAATGATAGTGCCGTGCTCTGAGCCCGTAGATGTGGAAGCGACGCTACAAGACAGAATCATTTCCCGAGCCCCTTGCAGCTGTTCTATTGTGTCATCGATGGGAGCTATGGCTCTTCTCATCGGCATGCAGCAGATAGTCAATGTTTGAATGAAAATATGGAGCCCGATGCATATCGACGCCTACCCCAACCTCAACCCTAGACCCAGCTCGAAGTTTAAGCTTTAAGGTTGCTGCACCTCATCCTTAGACGTGCCGGCAAGCTGGGTTACGGAACGCGAAGAAACTCTTGCCTGATAACAACTTCCAAGGATTTGGACCTGTGGTGTATCATCATGAGTTATTGAAGATTCAACGACTGCACTTCTTCCATTAGCTCCATGAACAAATCACCCGACACACCACTCTTTCGACGTCCCTGCTCATCCATCCCGGCAACAACACACTCGCTCGTACCGGTGGCGCTTCAATCAAAGTTGACCCTTCCAATACCTCAGAACAACTTCCTCCGTCGACTTGGTCCATAATCTTCAGTGCGCGCTACTGGTATCACAACTCCACCTTACCGGTACGTCTCCCGGAATTTCCTCTGCGACTGACTGGCTTATTGTCTGGCGCTGGATGACTTTCATCCGCATGATTGTACTGACCTCGTTACAGTCGCACCWCAATAACACGAGATCACAACCATATATGTCATGTATGCGCGCGGTGCGACTACACCCGGCTCGATTGGGAGAATATCCATGTCGGTGATATGGAGGAAACTTCCKATGGAGCTGATTGACACCATCCTCGACAAAGCTTTTCCTCGCGAGCTTCGGCTCGAGCTTGAATCCAGGAGTAACCACGATCGATACAATTGCTCGATTTATCACCCACATGGAAGGACGTCTCTACTCTCACTCAGATCTCGAGTGGGAGTCGCAAGCGCGCATTGAACATTCTCAGGAACGAGGCATCGGTCACCGCGCCTGCCATATCGAGTGCGCTTTCCCAAGTCCCCGCCTATTCCCCGCCTTACGATTGGGTACGGCGCTGCAACAAGATTGCTCTCTGCGCCAAGATTCTACGTTCGCTTCAAGACGAAGATGCCAGTACCATACGACTACACGCTCGTTCACGGAAAAGGGCGCACTGAGCTACGCTCGACTCTGTCCATCAGGGTTCCTCGTATTAGACATGACGCCTACAAGCTTGAGCTCATATGGCACGTTCGGCTGCAGAGCGCATTCGCCAGTGAGCTATCTGCCCTACTTAATTACATGCGTGAGGTGGAGATCATTGGTCACTCTTCTCTCGTCACAGGTACCGATTCTCCATCCATTCTGATCCCCCTTGTGATCATTATCACCGAGAAGCTGCTAATCAGGAGTTCGCTGCAAAAGGCCTCGGAGTCCTTCCTTTACCTTGCGATGTTGCCATCAATCAAAGATTCCGACAGCTTACAGGCAGTGATCGAGAGATACAGAGACTCCATGCACATCCTCGATCCTTCTCCCACGACATCATTCTCACGCAAAGCCCGCATCTCTTGGCCGCCTTCTTTACACCACTCTGTAGCAAGAGACTCTGTCGGGGAAGCGTTCGTCAACCCACGGCAATTTCTTTGACAGCCTCAACGCAGTCGTTCCCATTGTATCGTATCGATGTAGCGCCTGTCATGCCTTGAGATCTCCCCAAAGCATTGTACTGGAATAGATCTATTCCAACTTGACAGTCCGCCGAGCCGGAGGTATTGCTAGGAAGTGATCCCTGCAGGTTGCCCTTGGCTTTGCGTCTGGAGAGTCTTTCCAAGACATGCCCAACTGACATGTCCTCTACGGTGACGCGGCATAAAGCATTTATAATCGATCTGCCGTCCCTTCCTAACGCGTGCTTAGCCGTACCTCAAAGACGAGTACATTTGGGAAGAGATAGCCCTGGACAATCGCCAAAACTCAAGGGCAAAGGATATATTTGGATATGTTTGCGCCTGGGAAGAACATCTTGAATCAGTGCAGGTAGCTGTTCATTGTCAAAGCCGCGATCTTTCACCAGCCTGCTTACACAGTACCCGCTCTCTTTGTGCAGCAACAGTTCTTGTCAGGAGATCCATAAACCTGTTCAGGATCATGTTGATACATACACATCTGCCGTGCGGGCAGAGCTCCCAGCCATGATGCGAAGCACCATCTTCTCTTGGATTCGCATGACTAGGTGATGATATAATTGTCAGAGCTGTCGATATGAGAAATCATCAACAAGAGTAGCGCCCCAACTGCTCCCTCGATCGGTTTACGGGCTACTCTGCTGGTGATTAGGATTCTGGCAGGCCTATAATCGTTAAACCTGTAGAGAGCGAGGCCTAGTGACATTGTAGGGATAAATAAATAGGGATGTCTTGTGCCGATGAATAATCCTCATATCGACAGCTCTGATAATTGTGGCTCAGCGAGTATCTGGACATGCGGCGGCCGAGTATGTATTCCAGAGATCGGAGGAGCGGTCCGGTAACCTTAGAGCTGTCGATATGAGAAATTAGCGACAAGAGCAGCGCTCCAAACTATTCCCTCGCTCGCTTGATTGACGAGCTACTCTGCTATTCATTAGGATTCTAGCAGGTCTGGAGTCGTCGAGCCTGTAGAGAGCGATGCCTTAGATCATAGCGGGAATGAATGAGTATTCCTTGTCCCGCTGGGTAATCCTCATATCGACAGCTCTGGGTAACCTTAAGCATGCTAGGAATGGACTTTTTCTCACTCTCGACTTACGAAACCCTGCATCGACACGACATCACCATTCTCCTACCACGCAATGAAGACCTTCTGCAATTGGTGCGCACCATTCACGGAGCACGGCGTCAATCTCTCCTGCTACGTGGCCGATCATCAGAAAGACCACCCGGCGGAGAACTTCCAGCCGGGTCCCTCTAAGCGTGTGGCGCTCGTGCGCCATCGTCAGCTACTCGCCGTCGCTGCAGCATACGGTGTTTCGGCTGGTAATAGTCCGACAGGCACCGAGCTTATCGGAATCTTGATTGACAATGGAGTGTCTCTCACGCCAGAGCTCAGAGACACGAGTGGGTATAGCTGGCGTGAAATGAAGAACTCGAGGCTAACAATCGCGCGCAGGTCACCAACCCCCAGGCCTGGAATCGATGCCCACGGAGATCCTGCGAAAGATCATGTCTTACGTGGTTCTCATCACCTACTGTACCGCGCCCCAGTATCCTTACCCAGACTACACAGCTGTTTTACCGGGCATCTTCGGCAATTCCTCTCGGACAGCGTATCAAATTGAATGGCCAGGCAGTATCAATCCAGCACGAGCTTCGCTAGCTTTACACGAGGCCGCACTTTCGACTCTGCTTCAGCACGACATCATTCGGTTCGAGATTGGAGATTGTTCGGATTGGYGGGGACCAGATCCCGCCAGAGAAATGCTCCTCACAGGAAACATCACCATGCCTCGAGCAGGTTATGTCAAGAAGATCCAGCACGCGAGTCTTGAATACACGGATTTCGGCTTCTTCGATGAAGGTCACCGCGGGCACTACCTTACCAGCACCCTCATCCCACTTGCAAATGTGTTGACAATCTGCCCAAACCTGAAGACTCTCAAGCTGCGACTGTCTTGGCCTCTCGCGCGGCTCCACGACGCGTGGTTCAACGATGAACCCACATCAGATGAGGATCATGAGATCACAAAGGAAGACATCCTATCTGTCGCATCCGAGCTCCATGCCTTGCCGATAGCGAGCGCCACTCTTGATCTAGACTACCCGTGCCTGACCCGCGAGATGTCTTTCAAGGTTGATTGCTCCGCGGAAGATTATGAGGCTGCGTTCATGGCGACATACGACAAATACTTCGCACCATTGAACCCGGAGGAGAGCTTCAACACCTGGCGCGAGAGGGCTGCATCGTACCTTCCCCCAAAGTAGATTCAAAGCAAGTAGAGATAGTAGCCACAATCAGAGCTGTCGATGTTAGGATTTGTCATTAACAGCAGCTCCCTGAGCTGCTCTCCAATAAGTTTACAGGATACTCTGCTAGTTGTTAGGATTCTAGCAGTCCTAGATTCATCGATATCGCAGAGAGCGATGCCTTAGGACATTGTAAGGATGTATGGGGATGTCTTGTCCCGATGAATAATTGTCATATCGCCAGCTCTGGCCACAATCCCGTCTTAGCTACCGAACAATGAATGAATGACTTCGGCCGATTGCTTACACCTAGAGCTATTTGGCAGGTTTGATGAAGGCTTTGGTACGGTCATGAAAAACAGTGCAAACCGAAGGAGGAATTCCGTTGTTCTTCACCGCCAGCATAATCTACAAAGTATCTGGTTTTTCATCGATCTTCACATCCTCATCGAGGCTTTACTCTGCATTAGCAGGGCTGAACAACTTCTATACCAATTGAAGATGAGCAGGGAATATACACGTCACTGAATGGTGTACTGGCATAAAAGCAAAGCCTGGAGCATCCATGGGGCACAGAGCGGGCCTGGATACCCTCGTACGAGCCCGTGGCATTGAGTCTTATGCTTCAAATGTGCTTTCACTGCTATACTCACATGTATTCCCACATGCAATGTTTGAACACACAGGTGATCGAATAGGCGGCCGGTCCCGATACGCTACACAACTAGCGCGGTTATTGTGGATGCTGTCCACCTCCACAACAACTGTCCACCTCTCCACCTCTCCACCGTAACCTGCCGTCACTCATGAACCGTACTTCGGCACTCAATCTCTTCGTCATGAGTCCCKGTTGCAATTGGTGCTGTCCGTGCTTCAGGTGCGCTACTAGCCACTGCGAGATCGCCGAGCACGAGGCACAACACGCGGCGCAGGTCTTCAATGCCGGACCTTCTGCGCGCCGCATCGTCGTGCACACCCGCCAGCTGCTGAAAACTGCAGTCGAGCAGAACATTGTGCCGCCCGCCAACCTCACCGGCTCTGAGTTGGCCCGTCATTTGCTTGAAGAAGGAATCTCTCTCACGCCAGAGTTAGAGGTCTACGGTGAGCAAAGTATGCCATCGGCCGGAAAGAAAACTTCACACTGACGCCCGACACAGACTATCAGCCGGCATGTCTCACCACGATCCCCGATGAGATTCTTCAGCATATCATGTCCTACGTAGTCGCCCTTGACTGCGACCCGGGCGAATATGAGATCTTCCCACACCGTGCGGCCATCCACCCAGAAATCTTCGGCTATAGTATACCCATTCTAGGTTGGGGCCGCCAGGACGGCAAGATCAACGCAGCGAGGGCATCGCAGGCCCTCTTCCGGGCTGCGCTCGCCACACTGCTCGAAGAAGACATCATACGCTTCGAGATCGGAGACGCGCCGGATTGGATGACTTCAGGTTATTACGGTTCCAAGTGTTACTCAGACGTGTTCCTCAGTCAACACATCGCTCCTCCTACTGCAGGCTATCTGATCAAAATCAGACACATGAGTCTGGAGTACTCTGAGCCAATGCGGTTTGAGGAGGAGTCTCATGCGCAGCTTCTCAGCGAAACCATGGACGCGATATCGAACGTTGTGAAGGTGTGCCCTGGATTGCGGACGTTGCATTTGCGCGTTCCATGGATCCTCATGCCCATCCACCGCGAGTGGAATGGAGGCGAGTCTACAATGTCGAACGAACACGAGACTACGAAGAACACCATTGTTCAGATAGCCTCCAAGCTTCACGCCCTACCCATCAAGAAGGTCGTTCTTGACCTTGACTGGTGGCCGGATTACAACACGGTCTTCGACAATGAGATTACCTTTAAGGTCTACTGCCGCGCTGAGGACTTCGAGGATACTGCATTGGCGACCTACGAGAAGTACTTCGGACCATTGCAAGCGGAGGAAGGCTTCAGCAGCTGGCGCGACAGGGCTCAGGCCATTCGCAAAGTCATTGGTCCGCCGACGTGGGAGGAAGTGCATCCAATCTGTCAGGATTGAAGTGTGTTCTCTTGTCGATGTAATCAATCATCCACAAGACCAGCGGCCTGACCTGCTCTATCGATCGATTGACGAACTACACTGCTAGTGGTCAGAAATATATCGGGCCTGTGGTTGTCAAGCATGCAGAGAGCGAGGTCTCGGGAAGTTGTAGGTACTATCAATGGTATCTTGTCACTATGAATGATCCTCGTGTCAACAGCTCCGGGCAGCGGTGGGCTTTTTGTATAACCATGATGGCTTCACAGTGGTGATGATCTCTTGGAAGTTGCCGTCACTCGCTGACAGCGCGCTTCCGACTGAGATGGTGGCCTCGGCCAGATTTATCGCCTTTTCCTTCTTGACTTTGTGGGCTGCTGGTTTGAGCAGAGACAGTGATCCGCACTTCTACTATGTGTGCATGTCAAATCCATCTTCTGGGCTCAGTTGGTTGGGAACCCGGTGACTGCTACGAGTAGGGCCCCACTCATACTTCGGTATTGGTGTCTGAGATTTTGTCGAGGGTTCGCCGTGTGAACGGGTTCGGGACTCTCCCGAGGTCGGACCACCGCGTCTAGGGTCGCAGTGAAGGGTCCAATCCGTCGCGCTGGCGGCTACGAAGCGGGACATCTACCTCGAGTTCCCTTTCGTCTTCAACATCTTCTACAACACAAACACCAACACCATCTTCGCAATGAAGTTCGACTGCAATTGGTGCCACGGCGGATGTTGGAAGCCCGAGCATGAGGCGCCGCATCTCGCGCAGACCTACCTCGCCGGCCCATCCACGCGCCTGGCCTTGATTCACAAACGCAAATTGCTGAAAGCTGCAACGGAAAATGAGATTGAGGCTACAGGCCTGAGAACAATGGAAGTCTTGTCGAAGCTACTCGCCCACGAGGTTGCTTTGAGTCATGAGATGCGCGACATGAGTATGACCACCGAGCCTCACCTTGTTATCCAAGCATACTAATGGTCGAACAGCATACGAGCCAGCGAGTCTTACCACCCTTCCGAACGAGCTACAGAGGAAGATCCTGTCCTATGTCGTTTCAATCGAGCAGATCAGCTCTTCGGAAATATACGACATGAACATCATCGATTACATCTTCGGACAACAGAAATTCTGCCCTCCCATGAAAGGCCTCATCGATCCAGCCCGCGCGTCCAAGGCACTCTTCACCGCTGCCATTTCGACGCTACTGGAAGAAGACACCGTAACCACAGCCGTGTTCTTCGCCTGCGTTGGGCGACGAAACTCCCTCAGCTTGACGACTCATCGATTCTGCATATCATTCGACGGTCTGAAACAGCATGTGCGACGTCTCGTCGTCTCATTCGTGCCCCACCTTTATGCCCGCGATTCATACTGGTTGCCGACAATACTTGAGCGATGCCTAAAGCTGATCCCCAAAATCAACCAGTTGTACCCTAGATTGTCTTCCCTGTTCTTCCAGGCGCCCTACCTCACACCACTAGGCTTTTGGGAGACTTCGAATCATCATATGATCGCGAAGAAAGCAACTCTGGAGGTATTGAGGACTTTGCGGGGACTGAAGCTACGCAGAGCTACGCTTCAGGTGCCAAACCTTCCCAAGCAAGATTGCAACGCAGAGGACTTTGAAGAAACGTTCCTTGTGGCGTACGACGCATACTACACGTCGCAGGTGTAGCGGGAAGAAGGCGGATGGTGCTACGCTTAGGACCACCAGTGCGACGACCGTGCCTCTCTATAGCATCTCTGCAATGGTAGCAAGCCACGGTGCAAGCAGGAAGGGCGGTCGGGTCATGAAACTTGGGGGATGTAGGGAGCGAGATCAGCAAATCATAGCACGTGTTCATGATTGAGCTGCCTTGAGCGTGTCATTTCCTCTCGACATTCGCGAGGCATCATCACAACAGCATTGAGCTGATCGATTTGGTTGGACTGTCTAACAGTGTCTGTCTTCAGGCTTGCAGAAGATACATATCCCAAACAAAATTCTTGCCTTCGCGTCTATGCTTTACTGGAGCTTCATTGTAAGATTTTTACAGGTGACTGA
Organism: Ramularia collo-cygni; assembly: GCF_900074925.1. Lineage (NCBI taxonomy): Eukaryota > Fungi > Ascomycota > Dothideomycetes > Mycosphaerellales > Mycosphaerellaceae > Ramularia > Ramularia collo-cygni. The sequence continues at coordinate 333,946 of NW_019716269.1, read as the reverse complement.
GCTTCATTCAATGTCAACTCCTCTCTAACCCGTCGTAAAGCAGGAAGGAATCTTCATGACGATGCTCAAAGTCGTCCATAAGTACGGCTTTGTCTTCTCTTTTAAAAGCCCTGCCTGGCCGTTTTATTGAATGTATTCAAAGAAACCTGTACAGGCCTCTTATGATCTCAAGATGAGTCGAATAGTGTGAGCGAAAGTGTTCCTGGCCTACGAATCAATCGAGGTGTTGTGAAGCGCAAAAGTCTGGCCGTGGAGTGCATTTCCTGGCGCGATTCCGATCGGACCCTGATTTGCACTGTATGAAGCCCTGGAGGTAGGTATCCTCGTTTCTGTCCTTTCGAAACAACTATCCAACAAATTGTCGTGCTTTGATCGTACGAGACAATGCCACAGTCGCTAGTCCATCCTGATGATTTGGGCCATTCGTCCACGTCATCCGCCGTCAAAGGCTCGCGCAAATTGACGTGGCGCAAAATGTTGGTATTGGCGGTATTTTCGAAGCAACTTTGGTGGAGAAGGTGCCAGTAAACAGAGTGACGCTCATGGGACAACAGCAGAGTACAAGCATGATTGACAATCCTCCTTGGGCACCGCCCTGGCCAACAATGCCAAAACCACCATCCTGTCGTGCTGAATGGGGTTCCGACCAACTGCTGGCCGACACCATGGCTTTCACCGTCTCGGTTGAGGTCGATGCCAAAGACTTGTACATGCCGATCTTCGATACCCGCACCATCGCCGCCAGTCTCCCGTTCTGGAAGCATCGAGCCCAGGCCAGGCTTCCAAGCCCATCTTCCAGAATGCACTGTCTGCGCTCCCTATGCAAAGCTCCACCTAGTCCAGCGCAGGGATTTCAAGGGATGACTCTGTTGACAACACTTGCCGACCTACGGGCGTCAAGAGTTTGACATCCAAGCAAGAGGCCGAGAGGCCCACGTACAACCACGTGGGCGAGATTTGATAGCTGAGATCATGTCGCTGTTCTTGAGGACTTGAACAGAATGAGAGTCCCAATGGCACCAGCATCTGCGTCGATCTCGTTGAAGTCGGTTTTTGTTTTCAAGGTGGTCTTCCTCACCCTACGAAATCTCGCGTTCTTCGCTCGATCAAACCAATATGAGTCTCTGCTACGATGGACGGAGCTCTGTTATAAGCCAAGATGGCCCCTTTGCCAGAGGGGAGTCTGATCTGCTCTCTGTCATAAAAGGTATAAGAACGCTAGGTCTGCAAAAGGCATTGCTCGATCTAGGAGAGCTGGACTCGATGGCGGTCGGCTCAGCTATTCCCACGCTTGGGGAGGTGAACAAGATACGGTGCAGCGGATCGCGGGCTAGTCCGACAAGACATGCAGAGATAGAGTCTAGCATGCGGGAGAAAGTGCTCCTTGGCGAAGCAAGCCTGGTCAAACCCTCTTGAATCCGGTAGCAGACAAGAGCACGAAGAAGTCATCTTAGGTGTGCGTGTTTGATGATGATGGAGACTATTGTGATGCGAGTTCCTTCTTCTTTCGCAAAACATTATATGTAGCTGCAGGATGGTCCTTCCGTCCATCTCAACAAAAATTTCTCAGCTGACGTTCCCCTCAACGGGGATCCTACCTTCCTGGGCCTGTTACAAAATGACGCGATAATTGGTATATTCTTTCCTTGACTCATTCGCCTGACGAACGGTCTTCCGCATCGTTTGCAACGCATTACCAGTATACTCTGCTTTAGCATCTCTTAATAGTGCTCCGACACGGAGTGGTTTCCTCTCTTTAGCGCCCGCTACGGCCCGAACTTTCACAACATACATCCGACGCGAGATGCGCGTCTGACTCCTCAACATCACTTTCGTCACGACAACATCAAGCGTTGCCTCTCAGACTCGACCGGCGAGTCATTCATCCGCCAGTATGTCCGCGCGCGGCGCAACGATTCCAGGCGCCGGCAACCTTCCCGTGTCCGTCGTCTGGCGCACACTCCCGATGGAGCTCGTCGAGCAAGTTCTCCAGAAGGCGGTCCCAGAGCACTATGTCGTATACATCGAGGAAGGGCACCGCCATAGCTACATCCACCTTCAGCCACTTTACACTCCGAACCCAGAGCCGTGGAAAATTTTGTTCGGCCTCTGTAAGGTCTCACGACGCACTCGTCTACGCGCTATCGGCTCTTTCGAGCGCACCTCCATCGTTGAATTCCGCGGCTGTCAGCGCTTTGTCCGACCTCTACATCAACAATGTCTCGAGACATGGCTAAGCCGATGCAGTAGGGTTGAAGTTACGGTGGAACGCTTCATCCAGATCCCGGAACGATTCCACATGCGCCATAATCCAGCCGGGACGAGGACCACAACAGCTCTACGAGCGCTCTCTACGACCATTATGTCAGCTTCGCCACAGCAGACTCAGAACCATTTCAACGTTCAGTGGCAAATCCAATCGACGCGCCCCATCTACGAGGAAGTTGGAATCCTCAGGAAGTACATGAAGGGATTTCAATCTCACCTATTCCACAACATCTCCCAGAGATTGTCTTTCGAGCGGAGGGCCCGTCGCTGTTGGCGTGTCCTTCGGACTTGCGTCGATCGATACCCCCCTCCAGAAGATGTAATCGAGTCGAGGGGAGAGTACGGGATACCCAGAGAGCTTTCCACGGGGGTTTGGACGGATACCAGCCTGCTCGCCATGGAGAGGCTTGAGGAAGATATGGGTCGCAAGGAAGTGTTGGATGTGCTCTGGGTTTTCTTGCCGTACTTTCAACCCGACGCAGATCTTGAGGCTCAAGTCATGCTGGCGTTGGAGGAGTAGCATGTGATTAAGTAATGAGCTCAGGCAGTAAAATGATGCAAGCAGCGGAGGATGGTGGTTTCTTTAGAATTGTCAATCAAACAGCGCCTTGAACTGCCGTCTCCATTGTGTAACGAACTACTCTGCTGGTAGTGATGGTTCTAGCAGCCCTAGAGTTGTATATTGTGCAGAGAGCAAGATCTCAAGTCGTCGTAAAGACGATTGAGGGTGTTTAGCCTCGATGAAGAATCCTCATGTCGACATCTCTGGATTCGTCTCCTTGTAACGCGTTTTCATCTTGCGATCCTAGTGTTCAACTTTCCAATTTTATGGCGCTCGTCCTCGACTGCCTCACCTCTGGCTCCTCTCTCGGTATATGGCTCCAATCGCTTTGCATAGCTTCAGATCGTTGTCTATGTAGATTCGGAACTCGTCCCAGAAGCTACTCTCTATCCGGCGCGTCCTATCGCGGACTTTGTGCGTTGCTCGCGCTTACGCGCTAGGATAATCATTCAACCGGTCCAAGTATCTTCCCATCGCCGAGCAATGTGAACTCTTCAACCACAACTTCGCATGTGGCACAGCCTTTATGGAACGCCAGAGCTGGCAATATGAGAAGTCATCGAAAAGACCAGCGCTCTGAAATGCTCTCTCGATTAATTGATAAGCCACCCTGCTACTGTCAAGGGTTCTAACAGGCCTAAAATTGTCGAGCTTGCAGAGAGTGAGGCCTTGGGACGTTGCTGACATGACTGAGGATGTCTTACCCCGATGAATAATCCTCATATCGACAGCTCTGTGGAACGCACCATTCCACCGATCACAGCGGTTCAAGGCAGCAATTTTCCAACATACCATTGAACACTCGATCCCCGACACCTCACCGAAGAGATCTACCGAGGGAGACGTGAGAACGCCGGTGATGGGATCTCCGACACATGTGTACGCGCGACTAGGAACAGGCTTCTACAACGGCGTCATCGATATAATCACAGCTACAATACTTACCAGCCTCGCATCAGTATGGGTGTTAACAGATCATATTCTACCGCTCAACCGGACAGGAAGACTGAATAATGCTGGTCTGGATTTATCGAGTTGCTATTCCTCATTTACCGAAGAGCTCCTTGCATTCCCATCTCTTAAGTTTCTCGGCGTGCGGGACCACAATATGCCAGCGGGCTTGTCGGCCTAGGAGTCGCCAGGCAGTCGCATCAGGATGAATAGACGTCAAGGGTGTTGAGTACGAGTGCAACTCAATCCGATGGAGTAGCTCATCCTTCTCTTGCCTAACGATTCTGAATGGTAAGATGCCTGCTTCAGGCCCAACGCTCATCCTCGGTCCATACAAGTCAAAAGGTTTTGAAATCTTTATCGAAAGGTCCAATGAATCGACGAATCCCGGGATGATACGGGTAAAGCATACCGCACATACACTCAGCTGGACCTCCGAAGAACCCGGCTGATGCCCAAATCTCGCCAACGGAACGAAAAAGGCCTGCTGATCACCTTAGAACAGAATCATTCTCTTGCAAATATGCTTGCAACAGTTCGTGTTAGTACTGAGCGCCTCCAGCCAGACAGTGCCGATCATGGGTCTTTCCTGAACCACCGGCAATTGCTAGGTTTGGAATCCATCTTGGGTAGGGATCAGAGCAGCTGGAAGATCCACGAAGTCCCAAGTAGAGCAGTGCTGCTGGCGTCTTTCGCCGTTCACCTCCGAAGGAGACGCAGGTCACTCCTATAAGAGACGAGCCGGTGTGGTGACGATCCGGGCTTGGGTTGTCTTCCATCTCTGTTCCGGATGTCCACCTCCAGCCATCTGTTACAGTAGAGTCTTTCTTCGGCACAGATACACTCGTCTGCTGCTTCGCTTTGTTTATGAGAGGTTTCCAAACCTGACGAAGGCATATGTCCTACCTTGAGCCCTACGAACATCCGTCCAAATCTTGGTATGGCTTCTTACATGGCCCGGCTTACCGTTGTCCCAAGATGAGAAGGAGGAAATTCAGAGGAGGATGGCCGACATTAAGAAGATTCGACAGTATCAGGACGAGTATGGAGCCGACATGAAGTTTTCCTCTTCTTCTCAGAAGATGCTGGAGCCGAAGTAGGATCTTCGTCTCTGGCAAAATCATCCTCCATCGCGAGTTCGCAAAACCTGTGCTGGAGACTCCAGTTCTGTAAGAAGCAGCGCTCGGATTTGCACGCGTACACTATTACGTCCTTTGATGACGAAGTGGTCTTCTGAATGGCGAGGTGCGAAGCAAAAATATCAAAACCACGCGGGAAGCTCCAGAGTAAGTGATCTGGGAGTGTTTGGTGGTCTTTTTGGCGAAACCCATGCCATGAAACCCAGGCCACCCCGTAAGGATTTCCTCATCAAATGCAAACTTGAACGATATCACAGAATCGAGGCATCCAGACATCGAGCTAGTGTACCCATCACTCATTTGGCAGAGAAAGGAGGACGTTTGGCAACTGCTTTAGACACCACACATCGGCGAGCCTACTCTCATCAAGGATACGACTGCGCTGTTTCCTTTTTTGCACTTCAAAGCAACGCAGGCGGCAAATCAGGCCATGCTGCTCACGAAGCGGACGATCTTCCTTGACGTCGAGGAGGAACCAGTGGCTATCAGCCACTCAACGAATTTCCCACATCCATCTTAATCGCCAATTTCCCCGGAAAATCACCTGGCATCAAAGCAACTCCGCGGCGCACATCCAAGATCTCTGCAGCTGTCTTGCGTTCACTAAGGGCGACGCAGTGTTCCAAGTGATGGGCCTTGAGTACAAGCCCGAAAACAATGGCACGAATGTGCTCATCCGCAGTGGAAAGCTCTCCGAACGCAAGGCCTGGAATGGGTATTGTGAAGACGAGTTCGTCATCCTGCCACTGGATGTAACAATCTAGGCACTGGTATGATGCCGTTTACCGACCTTGACACTGGCATCAACCCTCGAGAGAGGCAAGGCGCGAGAACAAGAAGATGAAACGGACAGGCTCCATGTCTTTCCAATATCTCTGTGCTACCACGCCTCATGAGCGGCTGGCAAATTGAGCATGGGGATCCGGCAACCAGGGCTTTTGAGCGCTCTTGCGTGGGGAGCGATCGGCTCAAGGCTGTGACTGGCTGAAAGGGGGCATCTTCCGGAACTTACCTTGCTCGTGCTGGGTAGAACTAATACTGTAATTGCAGCCGGAGAAATTTGCTTTCCGGAGCATCAATTGGAATAAATGCGATGAGATGCCGCACATACCACCTCTTCGAAAGGCTCTCGGATACCTCTTGCATCCAGAAAACCACGAAAAGATTACGCAGATCTAGCTCTGGCACAGGGAGTGACCTCGAATTTCAAGAAAATGACCATAGAGAAGGCGATACAACCTGTCTCTAGGTAAGATATGAGGAATCTCTTTTCAAAACTACAGGCGCTCGACGAGTTCTGTCATTTTCAAGCAGCCAGGCCGCCTACGCTCTACAACGACTCAAACTTGTCGATCGATAAGCGTAGGACGCCGGAACGCAAGTACCGCACTTCTTACAGCTACGCACGGCTTGCCTGACTTTGCGAAAGAATTCAAAGCTCATCCAGGTATCTGTCTTACGTCTCAGAGTATGGGAATCGCTTTGCATGTCATCGACTACACGAGTGTCCTGACTGCGTTCGCTGAGCCCGCAATGATCAGCTGCATTAGAGACGTACGCTGACAGTTCCGAAGACACTCTTAAAAGCCATCAGTACATAACAGTCCGACAGGCCACGATGAGCGTCCAAATGTAGTCAGAGTCGGCTTGATAATCGCTTACTGGGTCAAGATCCAGATAAGCGACTAGAAGCCAATGATTCCGACCTAAGAAACAAATCCACCGCACCGGCCTTAGAGCGTGATCGATAAGAACAAGAATCTCGAGCACGAGGGGGCCATATCGCATGAATGGCAGATTGGCAAGCTGGTTGGCTTGAATTTCGATACGGCGATCCCTGCCGGGAACCCCTATCATGAAGGTGACCTCCTCCGGGGTTAAACCTCAAGGTTGGATGTACTTGGCTCAGTTTTTGAACGAGAACCACAATGTCCCATATGGTCTCGAAGGTAAGCACAATTATGTGAAAGATGTCAACGACCTGGTTGCTTAGTGTCCGGCAATGCGGATCATGGCCGGTTACAGTCGAGAAGACGCCATGAACGAATTCCTCATAAAGCAAGTGAATGTCGTTCGGTAAAAGACGTCGTGGGCTGCATCAAGCGTTTAGAAGACGGAAGGAAGACATAATGAATGCTCGTGCAAAAGACGACACGCTGTGTCAAGAGGCAGAGGATCCGAGCGAGGAGCTGATCGAAGAACTCCATGGCACTAGAATGGCTGCACTCAGCACTACTTTCAATTCGCTAGAGGTTCGTGATTATCTCGAGGCGAACGATATGGAAGACGACGACGAGGCTGTGGAATGCAAATTTTGCAACGAGCCCAATGGTCACACGCGACTACTACGATATAGCCGACGCATTTTCGAACTGGCTCTTGAATCATCATGTCGCGACACGCAACAAAGAATCTAAAAACCGAACAAACACGGCTTGGAAATGGCTTCCAAACTCTGGCCGAAGTAAAGCAAAGAGAACTGCCGATATTTGATGATCTGGGATTTACCGAGACTACGGGGCAGTGGAGCTCAAACATGAACTCAGTCCCCGGCGGCAGCCATGTGTGTTTTTTTTTTTTTTTTGCGAGTCGCTGAAGAACGTTCACAATGCCAGCCTCGTCATCAATGATCGATGGGAGCTGTCGCGTTATTGAATTTGGAAGTCCGGAGTACGAATTCCACGGGTATGTTGCTATTACGCACACTTCCGCACGCCTTGCTGACTTTTCACGGCCTCGAAATATTGCTTTACGAAACGTCACACGCAGCCAAGATGAATAGGAGAAAGTGTCCAGTGGTTGACACATAGGAGCTCCTCGTTGAGGCTTCGAAAGTCGAAGGGGAGCAAGAGTTTGACCTGGACCTGTGAGGTTTGGCCTGAGACCGGGCCACAAGGAGCATGTTGAAAGGAGCATGATGGGTGTCACTTGTAAACTTCGCCATGACCGTGTTGAAGAGTGGTCGAGATCTATGAAGTCTGTCTACATCTCTCTCCTGAATACTATGCATCGACTCCGAAGAGTTTGCGCGGTCGCCTCTAATGGCCTAACCCACAACGCGATTCGGGTAATGTTATGTATGGTTGGCGTTGTACTCAGTAGCCGAGACGTTGAGGTAGCCCTTGTATGTTCGTGATACTACCTCAATACATGCCAATTGCGCTTATGTTGTTCTTGAGTGCTGCAAATTCCGTCTGCTGCCTCGTCATCTTTACTAATGGCCGCTTCCAGCAGGCTCTGAAGGGCGCGCCAGGAAGGTGTCGGAACTGGTCCATAGTGCTGTCAATGCGATATCAAACTGTGATGAACAGGAGTTTGGCCACCTTTGGAAAAACCTGTCTGCACATCGAGCGATCGATATGATGATCGGGAGCCCTCACTGCCGGGGAATGAGCTCACAAATTGCAACCACGGCCTGGAGGTGAGAGTTGGTGCATGGGAGGACTCTTTCTCGTGGTATTTCACACGCAAATTGCATGGTCTGTCGAACTGCCCACGTGAGAAAGAAAGGAAGCCCCTTTTGGCAAGCCACCGGGCTGATCCATTCGCGCCGCAAGACCACTCCTTTTCCGTCGTGAACCCCAATCAACCCAATGTTTCGCCATGAAATGCTGCTGCCATGGCACCCCAGCCAAAGAGGACGCCACTCAAACCTCATTCGCTAWGATCTTCTGAATTTACTCATCCCTCCAAAGCTTCCCATACTTGCCAGCGATCAAATTCCCCTCCATCAACATCGCAATATTCGACTCATCATCATCCTCAATCGCCAACTCCGCAACATACAGCGCCAAGGGCCCAAGTTACGGCAAGTGAAGTTCAATAGAATCCTCGGCCTCCCAAAGCTTAGCCTCGTGCTTCGCATGTCCAACTTCGCCCGCCTCACAGCTGCGCATATAGTACTTAATAACACTTTTCCTACACCRCAAAATTTTCGAGAAATTCCTCGTCGTGAAGTTAGGCGAACGCCACTCGCCATCGGACTTTCTCTTGCAGAAGATCTTTTCGTCTGGTAGATCGTATGAGCGTTGCACCATTTTGGTCATGATTCAGATCCAAGGGATGATTTTCTTCGGATGGGGAGATGCGGCTTGTTGTGTGAATTGGATGCCGCGGTCCGTGAAGATCAGCGGATGGCTGGAATCGACGCGTTTGAGTATACGAGGGAATGCTTCGGGCTTCTGTGTGATTTGTAGCTGTGTGATGAACCATTCCACATCACGGGTGCTGTCTTCCGCCTCGGTGAAGAGCTAAGACATGTTGATGTCATCGTCTCTGTCGAAGGCTTGCTGGTCTGTAGTTTCGGAGCTCTGTGGCGTTGTATTAGCGGTGGTGGTGTCTTGTAGAGGTTCCGCCGCGGCGCATTCTACGCTATGGACATCCCATTCTCGGTTGTTCATCGATACATCCTGATTTGAAGATCCAGCGACCGGTGAATTCACCCTGATGCTGTAGACGGTGGGAAAGGCGTTGGACGCGTTCTCCATCTGAGGCTCATCGTGCGCGTTCTTCACCCGATCGTCAAGCCTCAGATCATCGACCTGCTCGCTGGCTGTGGGAACAGATATCTTGTGCGTGATGCTGTTCAGGCCCCGAAGCATATCCATTTGCCTCCCGCAAGCCTGATACATGACGGCAACATTCTTTGCGGGTTGAAAAGTGTGTGGAGACTGCTTTTCGATGGATAGACAGTGCTGAGTCGTGCAGTGCTYGGCGCGTAGAGGAGAGACTCAAAGCCATACTCGTCGATCGTCGAATGGCCAAGACGCGGGCCGAGGGGATTCAGAAGACCAGAGATTTCGCCATTCTATCTCACGAAGCGCTGACGTCCAGGACCTGGAGGAATCCATCTTACAGCTCCATTGTCTCCGGGGAGGAAGGTCGTAGACTTGAGAAGATGCTGTCATTCTCATCAAGGGATAGGGATGCTTCGGCCATTGCCTGATGCCCACCGCTCACATCTCTGGACGGATGTTTCCAGCTGAATGTGACTGTCCAGTTTCTAGTGGCGTAGGCGCACTCCTTGCCGCAGAATTTGCATCGCGCTTGGGCTTCCCTACGCGCCTACGCTTCGAGGTAGTCGTTGGCGTAGTTGGCATCGTAGAGATGTTGCTCTCGCGTCTCCTTAAAGAGGATGGCAAGTTGGATGACGATCGTAAGGCTCGGGCGCAAAGGTTGCTTGTTTGCGGCCGCGTACGTGCTGTCATCGCTGTAGGGTGTGGCCATTTTAACGGACTTGGTGATGGGAATGGTCCCTTTAGGAGCTCTTGAGAGCCGTTCGTGCACACCGCAGCGCTGAAGTGCGCGTCAAGAGTACGAGACCCGGGGTTTCAGTCTCGATCGCGCGTTCAGACGGTATGGCAGCGTTAGAGAAGGTCTTGCTTCCAACCAGGTAGGCCAACACTGATCAAAAACAGTGGCAGATCCAGAGAATAGGTGACGAGAGGTTTGAAATGTCGAGGTAATTGGCAAGGCTATCGCGCGCCGGGTGTTGCCAACGAATAATGATGTTGAGGCCTCAGGCAGACATCTTACCCCTGATTTTGCCCGGGTGGTCTGTCAGTTGCCAACCACTTCTGGAACCTGGATTGTTAAAAATTGTATATAGCACGGYACTATCTAGTGTATTCCAAGTTCCCTGTTCATCGGATAGCTTAGCAAACAGAAAGTGTCGAAGAGTATAAAGATCGAAAGATATTCCTCCAGTTCTCAGGAAAATCTTACCTAATCTACAAAGTTTATACTTCTCCACCCCTCCAACGCCCGACGCGTTTGACAAACTTCTCCTACTTCAACCTTTGTCAAAACGAAACATCACCACACCCTTATGCCAACATTCACAATGCCTCTTCAAGACGAGTACTGCGGACAGGCTGTCAAGATCGAAATGCCTCCGCTCGGAACGCGCATCTCAATCATCCTCGACTCAAACATCCGGTGAGGCTCCAACACTTCTCGTCGCGCGACGTCTTGCTAAAATCGAACAGGTACGAAGGTACCCTCGAGTCTATCGACAGCGAGGGTGGCAACTTCATCATTCTCCGACGCGTTGATCTACATGGCACAGAAGACAGACCGTCCAAGCGCTATAATCATGAGTCGGCCTACGCCAACTATGCGGATTCGGTGCGCTTTACAGTGCACCGTATCAAGAAGGTGGAGATCGTTGAAGAGAATTTCGAGCACAGCGAAAATCACGTCTCGACTTCCGCGCAGCCGGCCCACCTCCCGGTTGCTACCTCGTCCTCTATCTTGTCCATGGCCAGCTCTATCGAGCAGCTCACGGCTTCTTCTTCCCCGCCAAAGCAACACGAGTCTATGGAGCTGCTCAGCAAGCAAGAAGAGCTGAAGGCTCGCGAGCGTCAAGTCGCGAAACTCGAGCGCATCATCCACGACAAGGAAGTGACTATCAGTCACCAGAAGCGTGACCTGATTGAGCGCGTCGCTGCAATCTCACAGCGTGAGAAGAGGTTGGACCATCTCTCTCGTGAGTTGGAGTCAACGCTCGGCCAGTCTGAGGAGCTTGAGGAGCAGGTTGAGGAGGAAGATGCCGAGGAGTGGGATATGTGTAACTGAGCGATGTGCAGCGTGAATTGGTACAGCGAGTGCGACGTCAAGGAACGGTTTGAGAAGATTCATTACGAAAAGCGAGATAGAGGGAATCGTAGTGCATCAAAGGAATGCTTTTATTCTGCCGCCATCATGACCAGACCGGTGGGAGTAGCGCTCGGAAAGTCTGAAGTTAACGACACAAAGGAAATGAACTGAGATTGACAAGCATGGTCTACTCAAGGTGACATTTGAAAAAGCAATGGTTTCAAGGAAAGAACTCCAATGAACCATCCATGACAGATGGCAGGAAAAAGAAATGATGTCGAGTGACTGATAACAGTATCGCCCCACGTGAATCACCAATTCTCCGATCAGCCAAGAAGATTCTCCCTGTGCAAAGTCCCATCTCTGCCTGTTGATGCCGGATAGATTGTTCATCGCAGTAATGAGAGGCCATGTGCATTAACTACATGGCTTTGTTCCTTGTCAATTTCTACTCCGTGCAAGGTTTTTCTGTCAAGGTGTAGCTCTCATACACCGTCATTGATGCACGCCACTCAATACATAGATCACCGTGGTCGAGGAGCCCGCCGTGAGTTTGACGATCGACGACCGCCGCGTGGATGTAAATCTTGTTAGATGCAGGACATATGCTCGCTGAATGTAACTGCCATTGACAGGTCTGACACCGGGATAAACGATATGCCATTTTCAAGATATCGTAGTCCGTGCAAGTAAGATTGGCATGGATTCTCCTGTAGGTGATAAGAAACAATTTGATAGAGCGTGACCTTGTCATTAAGTCGCTTGTGGAGTCGGTCGACGATATGATTTTACGCATTTTGGCGTAGAAAGCAACGTCATTGCCATGGATCTGTCATTGACACACATGCCTTCCGAGACATGGAGCGAATATACTGATGTGCAGCTGTACCCAGCATTGAATTTCTCTGCGCCTGTAGGCCGGACACTGTGCACACTCGCCGTCTTCTCCCAGCGAGTGCATCGATGAGTAGTCAGAGGCTCAAGCGTCGGGTAGAAGAGATTTGTTCGATGTGGCTTGTTCATTTCCATCGTATCTATCGTCCTATTTCATGAGACACAGTTTCTCACACGCGCCAATTCTTCAGCATAGGTCAAGCTTCAGTCCCCATTTCATCAGTCCCAGAATTTCCTCCTTGTTGCAAGGCCTTTCGTGACCACGCGAGCAACAGCTAATGCCACTCATTCCATCTCCCGCCTTGCCAAGTCCTTAAACATCAAACTTCCCATATACAGTTCCCATGATCTCAAAAACAGCAGTCTCGGTCGAGACGGCAACCAAAGACCGCTTGTAATCTATCTTGAGATCATATGCATTGGCGGAGTCGCGGTCCACGATGTAGGACACACGACGGTTCACCAAGCCAGGTACACTTCTCAGTCGATCAACTAAAATCACCATCTCATCGTGAAACGACGTGTAAGGAGGACCTGGTCGACCCTCACGTTTCGGGTACTTCCGAACAGTGGAAATTGGCCGGTGTATATCACCCCCGCGCTCAACAAGATGAAGAGAGAGATGCTTAAGGTTGGGAAGATAGTTGGTAATGGAGGGAATACCATCTTGTGCGCTGTAGAGGATCGCTCGGTGGATGTCGCCTGATAGGCGGTGATTGCTGATAGTGATGTTGATTTGCAGACATCTGATGTGGTGTTTGTGGGGACGCAGGTGGCGGGGGTATGGAAAACGATTTGGTTCAAGCTTGTAAGGGAAGCTTTCGTTGTGTAGGATGGTTATGTTCTTGAGAATCGCTTCCTCAATCTGCGCGCGGAAGATGGGGTATAGTTCGCTAGTGTCACTAGATACCGTGCGCTTGCTAGCCGGGGGGAAACGACGGCCAGGGCTGGGTAGGTCTTAAGTCCCCATCTTCGAGATGCCGCTAAGGAGGAGGTTGGTCGCGGCCTTGAGCGTGGAGCGGACACGGATCTGTTCAGAGATCTTGAACCGGTTTTTAGCATCCGGCACATGTCGAATCTTGTCGAAGCCCATGGCATCCGGTAGCAAGGCCACAGCGAGGTGCTCGAAGACGTTGTTCTGAACTTCTGCCGGCAATTTAAACTGGATGGCATCWGCCATCTTTGCGCGCCAGGCGTCGGTCGTTAGCAGCGCTCGGCCATATTCCTGGTAACGAAGCACCTTTGACGCAATGCTCCGAGCCTTTTTAGCGGCCGTCTCTGTCGCGGGTTTCTTCGACGACGCGTGCGCCATCTTGCCGCTGATACAGGAAGTCTTGGATGGTGCGCGTGTACAGCTGACCTCGAGATCAAGATGTTGCTGTTGAGTTTGCGCGGATGCCGTGCGCGGATCTGTGAGCGATGCTGTTAGTATGTCGCCGCGCATAGCTGGTCTCGTGCATCTGCTGCCGCCTTGTCATGGGATACTAACGAGGAAAGGTTGCGTACAGCAGAAGCCGATGTTGTTGTTGATGTGCAAGTCGAGTCGGTGCTTCGATTTCGAAAGGTGGTGATGCAGCATCGATGTATTTCAATATCCTCGGGGCTCAAAGCCGAGAAACTTAACAGCAGCAAAGCTTGGACATGAATGCGTCGTCTTTTCCGCTCATCTTTGAAGCTCCACTGCACACCCAGACATAACAACGACGAGAAAATGTCTCGAAGTCACGAAGAATCCACTGCCCTAGCCATGCGCCCTTCCAAGCGCCCTGCCGCGCCCCCTGCCGATCGGCCTGCCAAGCGCCTTAAGGCCAGCGCGCAGCCAAACAACCAAGAAGAGCCCGTGGTACTCCGCCCACCTGAGAAGACGACAGCGGGGCCACCGGAGCCCATCGACTATGGCATCGACTGCTTCTGCGGCGAGTCGCATCCCAGTTGGCCAGTAGTGCGCTGCAGATACATGAGATGCCCGCGTAGATTCTTCCACACAGAATGCGCCGGCAGTCCAGAAGATCCGAACAGTGTGTGTTTCCGACTGATCTGGGAAGCTTTTACTGACCGGGCATAGAATGGTCCTGCGGCGAGTGTTCACCGCCCACAGCTGCCGAGCCAGCGGATACGAAGGAGTCTGCGGTCGTGAAGGACTCCACGAACGTGAAGAGGTCTACGAGCATGAAGAAGTCCTCGAGCATGAAGAAGTCCGCGAACGTGAAGAAGTCTGCCGACATGAGGAAACCTGTGGAAGAGGACAAGAAGCCTTGGATCACCCCAGCATTGATGGAAAAGATCTTCCCGCAGCCACCTGCTCCACGGGGTCCTGGCGGCGATGTATACGGCATTGATTCCTGGCGTGCTGCTGCTGCCGCTGCTGCGGATCCTCTGTACGTCGTGCGGCCCGATGCTCGTTCGAATCCCATCAGGAGGATCATGGAGCAAGCCGAGCGCGAGAAAGATCTGGAGTCAGTGACTACTTGGAATGCAGAGGTGACGCAGTATGACTGGGTGGTGAAGACGCAGGCGGAGGCGGATGGTGAGGGGTGGAACGATGGAGATGAGGGCATGGATAGTGACGAGAGTGTGGAGGATGAAGTCTTGTGAGCTTTCTTTAGCGATCACTCAACTTGGTATACCTCCCTGTATGCTGATATAGGATTGCTCGGTGTTTCAAGTGAGAAGGACTGTAAGAGAGACTGCTGGCAGATGTGGTTTCACTACAGACGAATCTGATTGCTATCGCCCAGCTCACACCTGCCAACAATGAAAATGACGTCTTTGCCAGTGTGGACAGTGCTGCTCGGTGAAATCAACGCCTGATGGACTGGCAGATCCTATATCCTCCCTGCTCACTTCTGAAACGTTTGCTAGTCTCAGCCGGCATGTTGTACCATCTTGCAACAGTAGAGGAGAATGGCTTTGACCAAGACTGGTGTTTGTCCAACTCGACATCTTTCTTCTCCCGCCGACGCGTCTTGTACAATTTCCCTTGCCCTCTTCAATCGTTGATGTCACAGTTGAGTCTGGCCTGAAAAGCTACTGATTTGACGACGAAGGTGGTGCTTGTGAAGCTTCAATTGCCAAATGACTGAACGAGACCATCGGCAACAACAAGGACATCCCACAATGCCTGTGCAGCGAGCATCGGGTCCTGGACGGAGTGCTCATCACTGTGCTCGTCCAACAAAGAAGAACCGCAATGCCCAAGGAAGGGCGGAGTTCAACTCAGGCCATCCCTCCCATCATCCGCTTCATATCGAACCCGGGAGCTTTCATGTTGATGCTGTCATTCACCTTGTGACTGCACATCGTAGGAGTAAAGGAGTTCCATCTTCGATGGCATGGGCCTAGAATGAATTACGGTTTGCGCTTTACTTTCGATACCCATCGGTTCCCCTCCATACTCTCAAAGATTTGGTCTTCAGTAGTTGAGCCATTGAGTCAGCTTCAATGAGAAATGTTTACCGAGAAGTGGGCACAGATCTCCCTCCTGGAGAGGGTCGCTTTTGGCAATCCCGTAGAGTACTTTCGACGCGTCACAAAGCAAGCAGTGGAGATTGAGAGACGCTACTACATCACACGCAATTGAAATGATACTGTACAGCTGGGAACGCGTTGATTGTGCTCTTGCGTGCCTCGAACTTTCCTCAAATGGGAAGACTACTCGTTGTTATGCATGTCCGTGTTCAGAGTCCAGGGGAATCTGGCAAGGATTTGCACACTCACAGCGAGACGTAGAGTGTCTGCAGAAGCAATTGGAACAGCGTTGATTCACCTGTTGTCAGGCTACCTTGTCATTCCTTCAAACAAGTTACATGTACCACGGTCCGCCTCACTACCTTTCTGCCATATACATCATCTGTATATAGCCTTCGGTGTTCAAGTAGCTCAAAGTCAAGAGGGTTCTCGCCAAGCAATTCCTCAACGCAATACTAAAGGGGCGAAAACAAACCATACAAAAAGAACTTACCCACGCAGCGCAATCCACAACCCCCTTCTCCCCCCATCAAAACCACAAGCATGATCCTCTCATTCCCCTGACAATTATTGACTCAACAGCCAAAAAAATTCAGTCGGACAGAGAATCGAACTCCAGTCTCTCAGATTACCTAGGGTAAATCCAGGCCCTCCCCCACCCCCTGCCTCGCATTACACCGTACTAGGGTCTAAGCGCTCTAACCACTGAGCTACCCAACCTTAAGGGAAACTGGAATTTCAAATCTATTAAGTACCCTTTGCGTGCTTTTACGGGCGGATTTCGGGGCGGGAAGGTGAGGGGTTTTTTTGCGGGAGGGGATTTGCGGGAGGGGGGTTTTGATGCGGGAGGGTTTGTTGATGGGGTTATTGGTTGTTGTTTGTTGCTGTACGTGTTGATGTCTGCTGTAGTCCATTCATTCAGTGGCCTTCATGAGGTTTCATTCAACGTGTTTCTTTCGCTTTGTAGTAGCAGCTGATTTTGCTCCCTTGTTCCCTTTGACGACCACGATGGCTGATCGAGATACATCGCGTTGCAACTGCGCTGAGCAACCGCTCTGACATTTCGATTACCCTGCCGGAAATCTGCATTCGATGCCATGCAAATGAATGCTATCGAAGGAAATACCTCTGGGCCTACAGTCGCGACCCTTGACCTATTGCACTGAGACGCTGACGGGTCATCATCTCGGTAAGCCATCTTGATCCATCGCGATGCGTTCTCGTTGCGCAAAGTCGACGCTTCTCACAGACTTTGCGCCAGCGACCAAGAATTCTCAAGCACACTTTCTCTCGCTGCACTACATTTCAAATCACTTCGAATGGCTGCTGAACTACTTCCATCCTCTCACCAAAAATCAGCATTCGTGAATATTTGGCGAAGGCTGTGGAAAAAAGTATCGTTGATCCGTCGCCACAAATTCAGGCGCGTGGAGTACAATCACTGATTTGCCATCGCGGCAGCAAGCTTGTCACAACATTTCCGGACGGTCTACACCAAACTGCGACAGTTCCTCAAGAGCAAGCATGGGCACTTTCACATCCTGAATTACCAATTCACCTCCTGCCCAGGCCACCGTCATCGCCTTACCTTGCCGTGCGGCGGCTGGAAAAGACATTGTGCAACGCCAGCGTTTGAAGCGCGCGAGCGGGCTTCATCGGCAGGCGTTCCGATTGTAAGACACCGACGGACACTCGACGATAGTCTAGACCGGGAAGGGAGTTTGCGTCGAGCTTAAGACGACGCTTCCCAGCTTGACATGACGGCCAGGTTGCTGAGCGTGGCTGGCCTGGGCAAAGGCTTCGATGTGCAGGAAGCGTATCTTCCCGGCTGGGTACGCAGCAGACCGATGGGGCGAGAATATAGGTAAAAAACCATTCGGTCAAGAAGAGCGGTCCATATCACCAACACTACGTTGGGTACAGGTCTTGCTGTCGTTCATGGCTCGCCCGGACCAAGCACATTGTCCTTCTACGCGACCATAGGCCGCGATCTGTCAATTGTCCACCCGCCACTATCAATGCTGTCCCTCTGTTTCCTGGGGTAATCACGTGCAACTAGGAGGTGGCTTCAAGAGGGGACTTCAAGGCTCTCATAGGTGTCTTGCAAGACTGTATTCATTGCTGAAGCAGCAACAGCCTTCGTGACAAGATGACAAGTCCGGAGCAGCGGTTGGGAGATGCACTGCCCATTTGCAAGTACCTCGCTAGTGAAAGATCTAGTCATGGAAATAGTTGATCTGACCGGGCCTCACTACAGCTTTACTCAACTTTTCAGCATTTGATCAGACACTCCGATTGAAGGGGAAGGCCTAAGCTGTACCGACCAAGACGTCTTGAACAGAGCACCAGAACAAGTCGCATCTGGAAACCTTMGGCCTTGACAAACATTGGATATATCCCGCCCCTGCTCTTTCAACAGCCACCATGCAATCGTCCCCATCAGCAGAGAAACGCAGGTTGCAAAAGAAGACCGCAATTTGCTTAGAAGAAGCAAGGCTCATTATTACAAACGCGGCTCTGCATGGTAAAGACTCCCGTCTCAGTGACCTGCAAGTGCCGCTAGAACTATGGTTTTGTAGATATACAGCACAGGGACTGGCTTCATACACCAACGATCATTTTCCTGATTGGCCCGCAAAGCTCCGCTCCTCAGCGCTAGAGAACGCAGCGGATTCTTCCAGCTGTTTCGGGGATGTTGGGTCGACGACGATGACAGAGAAGCCTCTGGTAAAGTGGTCTGAACAACGACACCACGGGCTCCTACCGACCCCACGATCTAACGATCTAATTGATGGAAAGCAGTCTCAGCACGAGCAAAAGTGGTTTCCACCAAGCCGATACCTAACATCTTCCGCTATGCTACATCTATTTTGGCATGATTATCGAGAACGCTCACCGGACTTTAACTCTTCCCTCCTTGCTGAAAGGTCTCTTGTCCCTCATGATGATGTTAAGAACTATAAGCTACACGCCAGCGAGCGGAGCTCCGCGGTGGTCTCTCGACTTGCAGAGTACCGACGAGAAATCGGCCCTCCTTGCAGGAAACATCCTGCCAAAGCGTCAGACCTTACAAACTTCTCTCTCTGGCGAGGCAATGTATTCTATCAATCTTGGTGCTTTGATGAATCTCTTAACTTCTTTAACGCAGCCCCTCCTCCAGCTTACTGCCTCTTTCCGGCGAGAATGGTCTGGTGCCGTGCACTTGCAAGATTGGGGATCTGTTTGGCTAGGGACGGAATGTCAGGGACCCCTTGATGATACTATCAAGGTTGCGGTCACAGTGTGTCTTGCCAGCTTCTTTCAACCAGCACTGTTTGCAATGGTGCGTAGCATCGCAAATGCAATCGGTATGTAAGTCCTGATATGAGGTGTTCCATGGAACATTTGCAGATCCCATGATAATATAACTCGATGCAAAGATACCTCTCATCGGCGACGTTGAAACACAGAGCGTTGAAGACCAATCCATGACCATTCTGACGTTTTTTCCATACCTGACCATTCCTCGCTCGTGCTATCCTAACGGCTTCCATCTTCGGCGATGGAGTGTTACATAGCACTCGTTACGGGCACAAGGCGGGGATGAGACCTAGAGACAGACACCCGCACAGATTCAGGAAGTGGAGGAAAGGAGTAGATACCAGCTAAAGCTCCGATCTCGCTTCTGGTATTCCTCATCCTATCTTCTTACTAAAGCGACAGTGATGGCATCCTCACTCGCCGACATCCCTTGAACATCTTTCCGCAAGCCCAGCGTTCCTCCTCAACTGAACACCCGATCAGCACCACGAAACAACGCCATTCCATCCCCTTCATCCTATCCATATCGATACCCTCCGTTCCCGAATCCACCCATCATCCCCGCATTCCACCGCCCCTCATACCCCCTACCTCATCCCATCCTCGACATCCAACCCCCTCTCCGCACCCTCTCACTTATAAATACAACACCTCACCGTACTCCCATAAACAGTACTCGAGCACCTGCCATCATAAAACACACTCCTCATCGTGCTAGGACACGCACTCCGGTAACAATAAGCAGGTCTCGGACCTCCTTGCGCATAGCAAGACACGGCTCGCTCGGCCAAGACGGCGCTGGGGTTCCGGGCTTCCAGGAGGTAGTCGGCTGGGGAGAACCCGAGTTCTGTGGCGAAGACGTCGCTGGGTTCTGTGAGTGGGGTGGCGAGGGTGAGGGAGATTAGAGCTAGGAGGGGGAGATGGTGGAATTGCATTTTTAGGGGGTGGTGGAGGTTGTTGTTGTTGTTGTTGGTGTTGGTAATTCCTTAGTGTTTGGAGAGGATGAAGAGTTGATGAGGAGGATTGATGAGGTGGAGGAGAGAGGGCTTTTATGGACTGTTTCGAGGAAGGCTGGCATGTGCTTGATTTACTGCCGAGGAGGTTTCGTTGGGGAGTGTTTGGGACAACAGGGATTGGCGAGATCTCTGCTGGTGGTAAAGGAGGAGCTCAAGCTATAGGCGATACGTGCATGCACGATGCTCACTACTGGTCCAGGGTCGTCAACACTTACATAGCCGGATGTTCCATAGCGAAGTCGAAAGGCCACCAATCTGCCTATACTTACCCTCGGCGTGTCTCTTCAGCAATGTAGCGCATGTTTTGAATAAGCAACGGTCCAAGAGGGGCATTGAGCAGCCCCTGCTTTGCTCTGCTGTTGTTACAAAGCTTAAAACTCATGTACGTTTTAAGCGCATTTGTATCAAGAGCATGAATAGGAATGGCAGATTCTACCTCTGTGCAATATCCCCAGGCCTGGGCGTTGTGTTGTCAGCGATAAAGTCCTCCCTCAGTGATGCACTAGTTCCAGGCGCCATCGGTTGACGAGGAAGTTTCCAGAGAGCTGTGCGTTGCGATTGGTAGACATGTCCCTCTCACTGAGTTCCTCGGAGATGTAGAGCTAGTGCGAAGCTACATAGAGTGGAGACCAGGATCTCTGATATTCTCATGCTTGGAAGCAAGGACATGTGCAAAGCTCGCCTCCACGCCGTTCGACAAGTTCTTCTATGTATGTATGTGAGGGGAAGCCACTTTCTTTGACCAGCTGCATCGCAATTTTGTAAGCAGGAGGTACGAGCACAAGGATCCGCGGCGTGGAGCTTTCCCCTGCTGGCTTGCTCGGTAGGTAGTTTGATAAAGGTTTCAGTAGGAGCTGTGGAGGGTTTTCTCCGCTGCGGAATGTATCGCTCTTGATTCCACGAGCGGGCTGGCTTGGCAGCGTGCTAATCTGCTGGGTATAGAAATGGCGGCCAATGTCCTTATTCAAGTGACGGGAGAGGCACAGAGCAAAAGACGCTTACTTCGTTCCTACTGGCAGATGCGGGACATGCAAGTTCCGTGCAGGTCAGTAGCTCGCTTGGTAAAAACTGGTCTAGATCCTCAAGTGCTGCCGTAGACGATGCAAGGGACATGAGCCATGTGTAGCTGCCTATAGTCGCAGAAGGAACAGCAGCTCCAGGTCAATGAAACATGTGATCTCGTCAAGGTTCGGAAAGGAGCCGAGCGCCAGCGGACGCTCGCTTGAAGATCTCCCTCAGTCCTGCCACTGTGGAATTGGTGGGATAAGGCCTGGAGCTCTGAGCTTGATATGCGATCCGTGCCGGCTTGACTCAGCAAGGAACATCTGATTCGCTCAAGTCTTCTATGTCGGGCTCGGCGATGTCTTCCGTTTTCTTAATGGATCGTTTGTATGAGAGCTGGGATGATTTGAAATACTTTCGTGGACGTCTGCTATGTCGACGTACCAGGAGAGAAGTGTGCGCTACTCCAATCCTTCCAAGATGGCGGCGTAGTATCCTTCCGGGGAGCTAAGTTTGTGTAGCGCGTGGAAGTCAGGTTAATCAAGCGATCCTGCAGCCTTTAGTAGCAGCTCGAAGGTGAAGTGTACGCCAAGAACACTTTGCAAGAGCAGGCGATCTCCGACTCGACATTCTCGACTGGGAAGGGTCAGGTGTAGAACGCCACTCCTGCACCCCGCTTTTCGCTTCAGGAACGCCACGTTTTCTGCATGAACGCCATTTATCTCGTGTTCGCTTCTTCTAGGCCATTTGGTCGTATTGTGGACCATCAATGCTGCCACGTCGTGTAGGGTAAAGAGATTCTGCTCGGAGTTCCCGGGGTTTCCTTGCTTGGAAAGCTGAGCTTAAACACTTCGTCCGCTTTGCAAAGAGGGGCGTGTAGCTTTTGGAGAGCTCTGGATGAGACTGTTCGGGACTATCAACGGCGTTGGATAATTTGCCGCTGGAGGTCTTCTGCACCATTCGTCGTTCCCATCACGAGGACGTAGTGACTATCCTCTGGGTTCCCTTGGGTGCCAGACGAAATCGTTGTTGAGGATTTGATCGTAACTTGCCACAGAGAAACAGAGTTGTCGATATGAGGATTTTTCATCGAGATAAGACACTTCTATTTTGTCTTCATGACGTTCTTATGCCTCGCTCTCCGCAAATACGACGATTCTAGAGCTACCAGAACCTTTGTCACTAGCAGAGTGCCCCGTTATTCAACGGAGAGGGGACAGCTCTACAGAGAAAAAGCCGCTCAAGCGCGAAGTCCAGGTCGGTATTCTTCGCAGCGTAAGCTGTCGATATGAAAGATTTTCATCGGAATCAGAAATCCTCATCCCACTCCACCATATCCCACGCCCTCGCTCTCTGCAGTGTCGATGAATCTAGGACTACTAGGATCCTGACAACTAGCAGAGTGCCCCGTTATTCAAACGGAGAGGGCAGTTGACGGCGCTATTTCTTTTTTGGTGATTCTCTCACATCGACAGCTCTGCAGAGAGAGAACTGCTCAATCACGAAGCTCAGGGTGATATTCTTCGTAGCCAGAGCTATCGATATGGAAGATTTCCATCTGAACAAGGCATCCTGATTTATCTCTACGATATCTTAAGCCCTCGCTCTCTACAGTGTCGATAAATTTAGGACTGCTAGAATCCTGATCACGGGCAGAGTAGCCAGTCATTCAATCGAGGGAGCCCTTCAGGGAGCTGCTCCTCTCGATAATTTCTCATATCGACAGCTCTGTTCGCAGCCGTGCTAGTGTTGGCTCGTACAGCGTTCTGGTGTGTCATGAGGGATTCAGGCCTTCCTTTCTCAGGAAGCTACGTCAAGGTTGTTATTCACACTTGACGCTTCACATGGGAACATTCACTTGGATCATTGACTCCAGCGGCAGGTACCATGGCCAGAGCTGTCGATATAAGGATTATTCGCTATGCTAAGGCATCCTTAGTTATGTCTATAGTATCCTAAGACCTCGTTCTCTACAAGCTCGATGATTTAAAGCCTGTTAATATCCCTGCTACTAGTAGAGTGGCCGTTAATCAATCGAGAGAGCAGTTCGGGGCCCTGCTCTTGTTGATAATTTCTCATACCGAAAGCTCTGACCATGCCCGCAGCCCTCACTTAACTAGGTAGCCTTCGGCCATGTTAGTTGAGGTTGTGTTTGAGGCTGTGGTATCTCTCACTAGACCGATGGTACGAAACATTATTCCTAGCATGGCTGGGAATGACGTGAATTATATCCACAGTTGAAGGTATTGCATTTGTCGCAGTTATCCAGGTGCATATTGCCTGCTATCCTGCTCCGCCTCACCGAAAACGACCTCTACAAATTCAGAGGACTTCCTGTTTGAAGATGGTCATGATCTCTTCCTCCTCTGCGTCGATCTTCTCAGCAACGTTACGCATAAGCTCCTTCAATTTAAGTTCCATCTCGCTCTGACGACTAGCTAGGCCGAACATCTGAGCTTGGAAGAATCTTATGTGATWGCGAACCTCGATGCGGCTTTCTTCGATCGAATATAGCTGCTCGGCAATAGCAGACTCTTCATTGGCGAAGTGTTTCTTCAGGTCGGCGATGTTCTGAAGGTGCTGATTCAATGTCAGCTTTGTGGCCATTTCGAAAGATAGGAAGCGACTCACCGGCTGCTCTGCGTCCCAAGGTGCTTTCTTTTGTGACATACTGTCAAGGATCGAAGCGCCATCATCTGCAGCCTTGTCGCCCAAATCCACGGTGTTGTGCCCATTGTTCGAATTGTTGGCCGCAATTGACTGATTTTGCTGCTTTCCAGCGTCGCCATCTGCGCCAGCGTTGCTGACAGACGGCATTTTGGGCTGGTGCGCCATTGTGTAGTTCGTTTTGTCGGTGTGGGAAAAGCTGATCGAAAGTGTAGTGTTTGCGATCGTTTCTTTCCTCGTGGAAGTCGAGATGGTCCGTGCAGTACCTTCTTGAATTCGGCCACAGCCGAATTTCTGGCAGGGCATCTCCGGGATAGATTGTGTGGGAAGCAATGCGGCCAATGCGGCATCTTTGCCGTTCGCTTGGGAAGCATCCCATTGGCGTACTACAGAAAGGGGAATATTTCTTTTCACACTTTTTTAAACTGCACGTTGCATCGGGGAAATTTGTTTGAATGCTGCACCGGTGTTGGGGTATTGGCGAGATACACTTTACTGATATCATGGTGATATAGACATAGGCGAGGAGCAAATTACCTGAAAGACCCCCGGAAGGCCTTCCCTTAGGATCCTATCTCTTTTCGGAGTCTGCCGTAGCAGCAGGACAACATGCCCCTCACGGGGAAAGCTACGTTCTTCTTTTCTGCTAGGATCAGCCTTCGCGATGAGCTCACATCACCTGAGCAGTTCATWGCTCTAAGATCATCATTAAGGTCTTGAATCCGATGAGAAACACCCTGGAATCAAGCACTCGCAAAATCGTGTAGCTCTTGTTTTTCCAAAGTATTTTCACAATGCCTGTGATAGTCTAATCGAATCCGTTCTGTGTTTCGTGTTAGGAAGTCATGATATTGATAGGTGGCTGATGGGAGTAGAGAAGGTGTTGAGTATGTTGCTGTTGCGGAGACGAGATATTTTCCACTACCCCAACCCTAATAGACCCCAACCCTAAATTCGAGACTGTGCCCGATGATCTTGATCACCTCGCTACTCTCTATCGATTACAAGACAGGCGCTCTCGGGATACGAAAGACGCCACCGCTCCCGTTGATGAGCAGAAGAGCCTGTCTAGGAGATTGGCATCGTGACTGAAGATGATAGAAAGAGGGGTGACAAAAGGTGACAGAGGGGGATCATGGAAACAAGGCATGGTGCCGCCGTGAGACGCATACATATCATTGTCAAATATCCCTTCAGTGTAGTTCAGCGTCCTAGGAAGCCACTCGAGTATCCTGATGCCGCCTCCCCACCTGCTCACCCTTCCGCCCACTCCCCACCAAGCAACCCCCACCCCCACCCCTACAAAACTCACACCCCCACTCCCTCATGACTCACTTGCGCACGCTGTATCACGGTTGCGCGAGCTGTAGCACGCTGGTCCGAGCTCAACCGCAAGCATAAAACTTCTCGAAACTCCAGGCCGAAATCCTCTTCTTCTTTCTCTATCGACAGTTTGCAAATGGAATAGGCCGCGAGGTTTCACTTCTTTGTGTCGCGACAACTGATACCCAACGGCCCAACTCTACATTATGGTGGTGTCCTGGACGGTGTTACAGAAGATTGACATACTGGCCTTCTCATTGGACATTGGGGCGATCTATGAACATGATCGTATGCCCGGTGCGGCGAACCTTCGTAGCTGGCGGGGAGTAAGATGAATACTGTATGGCTACATATCCCATTGACTTTCATGAGTTCTGTTGGTTTGAATACCGGCTGCTTGAGATGGTTTCCTTCCTCTTTGCCACCGCGCTGTTTTCTATTGTGAGGCGGTTCGTTCCTGCCGTGTTTGGTGGAATGCGTCGCTTGTCGTGACTGCCAGTCGGCGGTGCCTGCCTGCCGTCTAATGCGTCGCTTGTCGTGACTGCCAGTCGGCGGTGCCTGCCTGCCGTCGCGGGTCGTGATTGCCACTCGGTGTTGCTTTCCTGCCGTCGCGTGCTCGAGAAGCGACGGGCAGTGGCGAGCGGCAAGGACGAGGCGGCAGGAACTGTAGGATGTCGCGAAAGTGCGCCCGCTGCTGCCGATGCTGATATGAACTTCATCTACCCTACTATTGACGAGAAGGACGCCGTCGCGAGTGCGCATGGCGTTCAGCGGACTGCTGACCAGCCAGCTTCTCGCGACAAGCATGGCTGCAAGGTAGGAAACACAAGCAGAGAGACACACAATCTATTCCGGCGCCGCTCAATCCGCCGAGCCGACGACGAGCCATGCTTCATCACCTCGCTCCGCAATCGCGACCGCGCTCTTCCTCTCTCTCACCCTCCAGCAGGAAATTCATCGACTGACGCAGAAGGAGCGAGCAAACAAGCGGCAGCAGCGACGAGCGCGGGCGGCAAGACACATGGAGCCACAACCTCACCAGATACTCCCGCTCTCCGATCTCCTCATCAGCAAAGCTGCGGCTGATACGTCCATCACGGCTTCCTCCATCACGCCCGAGCAACGTCTTCCTCCACCGGCTCAAGCGCGTGGCGACCTCCGACATCGGCTTGCGGCGGAATGAGGCCTGGCAGAAAGCAGACATCGAAAGCGACAGGGAGGACGTTGAGGCAGCAACGTGAGCAGTGTGCTCTAGGATACCGGCAGAGTCGCAAAGGTCGTCCGCTACATCAACGTGCACGAGGGCCTTTTCGCGCCCAGGAAATGCGCCCGAAAGACTTCTGAGCGGCTAAGACTTGATGCTGGCGGCGACCGCTGAAGTTCAAGAACATCAGGGATACTCTACCTTGGTGCCACTCATTCTTTCGGCACCGCGGCGATGGAATCCTCTACAATCGCCTTCGCTTCACTGAAATGACTTTCCTCAAGCAGAGACCACGAGCACCGAGTCAGACAAACCAGGCGAGGTACGGTGAGAACTGGCGCGAGGAGCGAGACATGCACAAAAACCTTCTTCCCCAGCGAAGTTGTAGCTCCCACGATGCCGCTTCGACCTCACACCCTCAGTTCTCCTCCAAGTAGAAGCTCCATCTCACACGCGACGCGACCTCCGACATCGGCCGCAATGTTTTCGACTGATCCAGAGAATAAAGAGCCACGACAAGGCCAGGGTGGCGGACGGTCTCTCCGCGAGGAGTGCGACCGCTGTTTGTAGCTTTGACGGGAATACAATCCGCCATGCGCCGTGCGCCAGCGAGCGAGTCGACCGCTACATGCCAAGCAAATCTCAAGCGGCCTTCCGTGGGCGCGGGTGGGCGACGCTGATGGGCGCGTGGAGGATTGTGTACAGCTGATACTTCAACCTAGCAGACCACCCCGTCGCATCCGATCCGCCTCCTCTGTCTCTTCCCAGGCAGAAACTTCATACAGGCGCACCGCGGTCTTCGGGGTCGGCCTCAATGCTTCCGATTTGAGAGAAAAGATTGAGAGATTCCGATCCCAGAGCGGCGACAGTGCCACGGCAAGTGAGATCGCAAGGTACTCTGCAGAGTGCACTGTCGAGTTATCGGCCTCGAAGACAATATCACCTTCYGTGTACCAGCCAAACAATTCAACGCTGGAAGCCGAGCGAACCTCATGCGACCTTCGGGAAGGGAGTCACGGCAGCGTCGATGGGCATCAGAAGCCTCTTCAGCAGGTCGGACTCTTCGGAATCTTTCAGCACAGTGTTCTCGCACATCTGATGCGTCTGCAGGCTGCATACTCCAGCAGACATCTGACGACTGCCTAACGCCTACCGCGGCCTCAGATGTCGTCGGCTTGGTTGTTTGTTTCTGAACTGATGTTTCCAACGTGCTGGGAGCGCAAACATCTACGGCTATCATTTCTCTCTCTTGGTGTCCTGCAAGTACAATACATCTCATAGTGCAAGTTTCCCAGAGAGCTTCACTTCATGGCCTCCTCCAGCCATGCGACGTAGCCTGAGGTTCACGGTTTGCGCCATTATGTTCTGGCTTGTAGCAGTGCGTGCCACGAACAAGCCATGGAAGAACAAGCTGGATCAAGGAGCGTCTGTGCATTGCGAGACGCGGGAACATTGGAAGGAGGGATCAGAGGACGAAGAATATGCCGCGTGGAATTCATCGGCGAACGAGCTGAGATACCGTTTGGCGGCAAATGGGTATAATCTCATGCAATACAGCTCGGCCACTTCTGTAGCAGGGTCCTCTCCACTGCGAGGACACCAATTATGTAACACCAAATTGAGCATACGTCGAACTGATGTGCACTACTCTAGTAAGACTGCCGGTCTTCGCCAAGCGCATACGTCTCATCGAGGAGCCGGCTGGAATGAAGTTCTCCAAATTCCACCCCAGCGTCTCAGACAAATCCAGGAAGCTGGGAGGAGGAAGCTTGCATCTTCTGAATGCTTACTCTGCTTCAATGGCAGTCATCTTCTTCTCGAGAATTGGGCTTGCAAAGACAGCATACACGTACACCGCATCGTGAGAGATCTTTTTACTGATTCAAGGCTTTCACTGGTGGCTTGCTGACGAAACAGGAGCATCACCGGTGGCAAGAGTATTTTATGCCCGAGTCAGGTCACGAAGCGGCGGATACTTCTGTGATTCGAAACGGGATGTGGGAAACCCACTCTATCCAATATGCTTTTGAGGCGACGATAGATACTGGAGAAGCTCTGTCAGGAAGCCACGGTTCAATGCCTTAGTAGGAGTATGAAACATCTGGGACCGCACAGACAGCACGGAAACCTTGCACGCTTGACGCGGCGATCACTGGTCTATCGGAGGCTTCCGGATGTTGCTCAAAGCCGGAAAAATGTTTGTTTCCAACCCACCTCGACAGCGAGCACACACCGAGGCTCCAACGATCGCGATTAGGCTATCAATCCAGCCTCCAGACCGCTTTTCTCGCCGTTGCGTTTCTTCTGACGTCGGAATCTTCCGCGGGACCGGAGGCTACTACTAGCCGGCCCGTTCCTATCAGCGACAACGGATTGCTCATCGCCGACTCGATGTCACGACCCATTGAAGGTGTTGGAAGCAAATGGACACATCGACACTGGATAATGCATCGAAGTACAATATTCCGTGAGTTCTTCTCAACACTACACCATAATTACTTGCCTGGCGATGACGGAACTGGGATCAATCCTGGACAAGATACAAACTACTTCCTCAATGTTGATTCCACCAGCGACAACCGAGAACTTAAAACTTCGCCTCAAAGATGCCGGAGTGATTCAGCAGGGGTGCCAATCATAAATTTCCGCGACTTGGCGCTGATGCTGGAAATGCTGCTCGTCATGGCGGCACTTACGAGGTCCTCTTCAACGGACATGATTCCGCACGACCTGGGCGCTTGACTAGACAATATAGCTTCGCCTCTGTTGGAATCTTCGACGAAGGCGAAGAGGCACATGCTTTGCTGGCTGAGCCATTGCGATCGCAGCCTTGGATCCCTCACGACCACTGGCGAATCTGGTCACTTCTTGCAGCAGACAGTAGGAGTCTTGAGAATGAAGAGTTTGATATCGTCGAACTTGACGACATGATGGCAGAAAGCTGTTCCAAAGATACATTTTGCCAAAAGGAACCGGGCAAGATCCCGAACACTCCTTACAGATATCTGGAGGACTTTTGGACGCAGTGCACCACTTTCACTCTTGATTGACGACCTGTGCTTTGAGGTCACGTTATCCATCCAATGGAAAGATTACGACGAGGAATGAGACACTCAGACACCGCAGAAGAAGAAAGGAGGTGTCGAAGAGCTATTGACGAAATGGGAGAAGTTTCAACACGATGTGCTCGGGATGTTACCCGCAAAGCGAAAGGCGAAGAAGGCAATATGAGCAGCCTCTTTCTTCAACATGAACAATTGCCACACGAGGTGGCTCTCAACTTGAGCTGCTCAGAGCAAGAACGTCTCTCACTCACCAAAGACATGGGACGAAGGCCTCTGAACAAAGAACGAAAACAAAAAGAGTACTCATGGCATCATTCCCATTGCTCGCCAATATCCTCATATGCTAATGCCTCGCGGAAGCCATCCAATGCCGCAAGAGAAGCCACGATGGCAGCCGCGCTCAAGTCAGGCCCACTGAGAATGCTCGCCTTCCGGATTGAAAGATGCGATTTCGCAGTCGTTTGTTCATTGCCACGCAGGGACAGCCGGAGTCGTCGTCAAGAAGGGCGCCGCCCTCTGCTTGATCGCCCGGCGTCGTTATGGTGATGTCCTCTCTCACATCCYGGATGGAAGTCGCGTGGGAATTGGCAATGCTGTGACGGCTGAGAAATTTGCGTTGGTCTGACTTGGCTCAATACTTGGGCGAGGTGACCTAAACGGTACCTTGTGTATACCCTGGAGCTAATCACGAGGTACAGACTTCTGCCGATGGACTTTGGATATGCTGAGACATCTCTGAGGTGACCGTATAGCTACTCTGCCCTTCAATCCATCTCTACAGGGCAGCGCTCACAAGCCCATTCACCGTTTGCAGCAATGACCGCTTGTATGATGTCGGTCCAAGCGGAAATCTCCTGGACTACGTGGCGGTTCCGGGTACAACACTCACTCCAATCTCGGATCCTCATGTGCTTCTTGAAGTACACTACTGGTGTTTAGTAAAGGCCAGGGCAAAGTCAGCAAGGCTTCCCTGTTCACTCAGGTAAACTCCCGCTTCCAGTCTGCAACAAGAGATCCTGTGTCGACGATTGTGTTCGCAATCAACAAACAAGCGAGCGCTCAGTTGCTTGTCCCTTCTCTTGGGCACTATCATATCCCGCTTTCGCACCCAGCTCCTTAAAGTGAATTTGTGCCGGATGTCGTCGAAACCCACGCTTCAACGACATCCGGCACAAATTCAAGGCCCTCGAGCGACCTGTGGTTCCTGAAACAAGCCTGGCCAACCAAATCCACGACATCCAGACAGTCGGCAGATCTGCGCGGAGGATCTCAATCTGCAAGTCAACATCACTCCTCGACCTTCCTGATCTCAACGGCGGCCAAACATTACAACGACAGCCACGTAATATCACCCTTACAGACAGCACCGCTCGATCCAACAATGTCTGTATCCTTTCCAACCGGCAGTCGCGAGAATGCACCTCCATCTCAACTCTCTGGTCTTGACCGCACTCAAGACAATTCACTCGAGGACCTTGTTTACCAGCTGATGACTGAAATGTCATCCCTCAAAGACGAGGTCAAGGAGATGAAGGGAACCGTGTCGGCGACCCAAATCAAAGCGGCAGACAGCGCGCGCGAGCTGATGGCAATGAGGAGGGAAATCATTCGCATCAGCAACGAGGGATCCGGCACGCGCGCCAAGTTGATGGCAATGAGGGCATCGAAAGACGCTTGTCGGACAATGCTCGAGACAACCGAGCTGCTCGAAACGGTTCTCACCTATGTGCCACTGTTCGAGTTGACTGTCGTCGTCCCCAGGGTGAACAAGCAGTTCAAAGCTGTTTTGGACTACACCGATCTCTTGCAAGGCTAAATGTGGAAGAAAGCGAGCAGAAGTGGTCGACCATTGGCAACTATCGACTCCGAGTCGTTTGGACCCGGCCTTATCCATGAAATGTTCCGTCCGGTACTGAATGAAGACAGTGAAGAAACCTTGGCTGCCGTGACCTACATCCAACGCCATCTTGTCTACAAATTCGCTGTCAAAACCGGGATCCGCCATCGGTGTTAACCTTTGTGACGCGCTCACCGACTACACGCAGTCTTTCGCTAACGTTCGCTTCCACTTACCGGGCCGGAACCTCACTGCCGAGYCGGTTCGGATACCGTTAACAGTCACCTACGAAGCCTGGTTCTCGAATGAACACTTGTTAGTGAAAGCGAAAGCCAAACTCAAGAAGGCTGCCTTCTCCCCGGTTCGAAGATACAACAACAGCACGATCGGCGGAAAAGCCGAGTCCGACGCGCATCCAGTACGAGACCTACCAAAAACCTTTGCCAGGAAGGTCCGCATTATTGTAGAACTTGAAACGTATTCTGCTACGTTTGAGGAGATTCTGCGCGTGGCGGAGGAGGTCCGTCGAGGACACTCTGAGAACTGGCCGTATGCCATCAGCTCTCGACCAAGTGTATGGGCACAAGGAGGCATCACGTCTCTGCGTGGAATAGATGAAGTGGCGTTCGACCTGATGGCCTCGATACCGGACTACAGGGTCGATCGTGGGTCGTAACATACATGGTACCGGGCGCCCGAGACTGAGTACGAGATTGAGCATGCGAGCAAGGATTGATCGTGGGTGATTTGGATTGACGGTTCAGTTCGATGGTAATGGGATATGTCGACCCGAATCTGTTAGAAAGATCGACAGGACTGATGGATTATGAAAATGGGCAACCAGCGAGGGGGTGAGCTTTCTAGAACAGTACAGGCGCTTTTCCCTTTGATCATAAACAAGTCTCCCGTCTTTCCAACTTTGATATATCTGTCGTCCACAGCTTCTTCTCACAGCCCTTCTTCGCTTGTGCTTTTCGTTTGACTTCACCACAATATGCTCCGCTGCTATATATTATGACTTGTGGCGCTGGCGACATGGAGGAAAGCAGAAATCTAACTTCGCTAGCGGTTTTCGTGGCGTCATCCTCGCTTGGCGTAGAAGACGAGTGAATAGTTAGTGTTGTCTAGGGAACACCGCACATGACCCACTGCGAACTTCCGTCTCCACTTCTGAGGAGATGCAAACTTCCTCAACTTCTATCTTCCGCGACATCACCATCGGGCCATCGCAATCGCATCGAATTCGTCGCCTGGCAGGACGATTACTCTCACGGGCGAAGCTTGGGATATTCAATCCGCAGTTTTGACTTGGACGCGCAAACCCAGTCAGCAAAATATATACGCCACAACAACTGTTAGTCCGACGGCACCATGTCGTCTCCAACGCAGCAGACTTCCTTCGACGCAAGCTTGCCTCAAGAATGCGCCACGCCTGTCTTCACCACTGAGCCCAATGGCATCGACGGCACCCAAGACATGACTCTCAACCTCGTGCAACAACTCATGGCCAGAATGGGAGAACTCGAAAATGAGGTCAAACAGGTTAAACAAGTCCTGCGCGAGTCGGAGAGCAAATCGTTGAGTAGTGCGCAGGAGGTCATGGCTTTGAAGAGGGACTTACTTCAAGTCATCAATGAGAGCTTTGATACGCGCGCAAAGGTGGCGGCTATGAGGTCCGCGAAGGACGCCCGCCGAGTGGTGTTCGGTACGACGGAGCTTGTGGAGAAGATCCTTGCAGAGGTACCCATGAAGGATGTGGTCACTTCTGCACAGCGCATCAACAAGTCTATCAGCAACACCATCAAGTTCTCACGCATTCTCCAGCGGACTCTTTGGAGAGTCAGTGCAAAGGACGGAGGGAAACTGCCAAACGGAACTACCTTGGCAGACCAAGCATACTGCTTTCCCGGATTATGGCACAAGGTGATGCCAAGTGTCGCGCAATTGACTGTGGTGGAGCGTCTCAGTGTTCACATCCAAGGCCATCTTGTCTTCGTTCCAGCTCAGCGACTCCTGCGAATCGGCGTTGATCTGGATACTTCACGTCCTGTGGACTACACACAGTCATTCATCAAGACGCGGATGTTTTCTCAAGATCCTGGTGTCAACAACGGCACTATTGGTTTCAAAGTGCGGATTGCATACGAAATCTCCCGCGCGGAACTATCGAACCAGGAGCGATTTCCTGCGACWCACTCCACGACAGTCCAGGCGGCTAGTGGGGCTTCACAGCACGTTGCCATCAATACACCTCCTGAAAAACGCATACCGAAACACCCAGCGCATTCCGCCCGGATTGTCGCCTACGTAGTCACCACCGCATCGACTTTTGGAGATCTCTTGCGCGTTGCTGAAGAGATCCGCCGCGGACATCCAAAAGACTGGCCTTCCAGCCTCGTTCCGCAACGTTCTTTACCGAACACTTTTCCCGTTTGGGCCCCCGGAGGTATGGGCRGTCTGCGTGGGACGGACGAGCGCGCTGTCGATCTGATGACTTCAGTTCCAACGTACCGCCTGGACGGAGAGACTCCAGATGTGTGGTATCGCGCTCGCTCCGTAGCTGTCAAGAAAGCTTGAGTGGATGTTCAGGAGGCAAAGCCTGGAGTGAGACTCATGAACAGGGAGGATGTTTTGAACTTTATGGGTATGAAACGCGTTGGATAGCGGGTTGGAATCGCCAGCATTCTCACCGGCGATGCTCACTCGGTGGATTTGAGGCTTTCAAAAAGAATAGGGGATGGCGTTTTGTGGAATCTATGACACGCGAAACTGATCCTTATCTATGCGCTGAACAACAAAATGATCTCACCCATGTCTAATCATACACTCCCGCCTCCCAGCATACTGATCTCGTTCGTCCCAGTCTCGACATAGATTCAACCGTAAGTTCGTACCCTTGTCAATGGCTCGGCTCGTTCGCCTTTTCTCGTTATCTCGTTTCTAGTAGAGACTTCCTATCGCAAAGTCCCCGGAACATTCTAGGACGTGATGAACAGAGAGTAAGTTGTCGCGGGTGAATGACAACTTG
This sequence comes from Ramularia collo-cygni, assembly GCF_900074925.1. NCBI lineage: Eukaryota > Fungi > Ascomycota > Dothideomycetes > Mycosphaerellales > Mycosphaerellaceae > Ramularia > Ramularia collo-cygni. The sequence continues at coordinate 299,625 of NW_019716269.1, read as the reverse complement.
ACTACGACGTCGGTGTCTTCAAACATGACGGAGAATCCTGGGTCCTTGGGATGCGAAGTATCCTATGCCACTGGACTCTTGCACCGCTGTACAATCCAGCATAATACGCCCCAGTGGCTGGACTGTAAAATGGTGTCCTTAGCAACTATACCAGTGCTTGTACCATATATCCAGATTTATATGCTATGGACAGCAGCAATGCAACTTCCATTTGCAAACTATTGATCAACATGCGATAGGACAATGAAGCGTTTTGTGTGTGAGAATGCAAGTATTGCAAGGTCTTTCACGACAGTTCGTTGAGAGGCCGAGTGTTTAGCTGGTCGACAGCTGAGACTTCTAGAATACGTCCAGGCGGCGTTACAAGCTACTGTGTGGGATATGACTGTCGGTCAGTTGTCTTGCAGATTGTGCAAAAAAGGCAAGCGTGTTGGGATAACTTCGTTTACGAAAGGCTGCACGAGAGGCTTTTGCAGACCAAGTTCGAATGTAGATGATTAGCAGGCCCGTCACAGCTATCACACGGAGGTAAGGTACCCTACTGAAAGCAATGTTGACATACTACCTTCAAGAACCTCCAAGAGACGCCGCGATGATACATTTTCCAAAAGTTTCAAAAACCAATCTTGGGCCATGCACCTACCGAACAGTACAGTTGCATCACGCCATCCTGACCAAATGCAACCATTCCTTCGACGCAGCAACAAAGTCCGCCGCAACAGGTCCTCCACCTTCGAAATCCTTCTCCCACGGCACATCGTCATGGTTCAGCGTAAGACATGTCCAGAAACCGATCCCATCGCTGTCTTTCGCCGCATGAGCGTCCTCAAACTCGGCCGTTGGGAAGTTCAAGTCAATGGAACGACGACACTCTCTCACAATAGAAGTCACCACTTCGGTAAAAGAGTCCCAGAAGTCAATACCTTCGTTATCAACCGCTTGATGCCAAAGCCACCTCGTTTGATTTTTCAGTTCCTTCACCTGGTCGTCATTATCGGTCTTCCACATCTTGTAGGCTCTGACCATGATTCGAGATCCTGCATCCGCAAACTGCTGGCCCCAGATATCACGGGCGAGAGCACCACCGAGCACGTGAGGTGGTGAGTATGACCATATCACCCCTGTTGGACTCCAAGATCGGCTATCGTTCCACCTCATTGACTTCGCCAGATGGTTCGATCTCCTGTAGGGGCCTCCGCCGGAAGGTCGGGGGGCTACTTGCAATGGCGGCAAGTCTCGCATCAGACGCTTGGAGACAATCTCAAGGCGGTTGAATTGAGGACCATATGTCGCCCAAAATTCATCTTGTGACATTTCCAGACTCCTCAATGCACTAGCCATCGAGGGGCCTGGTGGATCATTTTGATCAAATGTATGATCCCAAGTGTAATGCGTATGATTGAAGATGCGGCCAACAATGTGCCGGACGGCATCAAAATACAAATCTCTGCTTCTTAGTCGCTTTCCAATGTAGCAGATCGCAAGGCATTCAGCCTGCACAGTACTCCAGAATCGGTCGGTACGATCAAACCCATCGGCAATCCTTGGCAGGACAACGTCCTGGCGAACATAGTACTGGGAATAGGCGCAAATATTCGCAACCCTTTCAGCGATCGGAAGAATTGGGATAGCAAATCTCTCTTTGGGATTGAAGTTGTTCGACGGTGACCCAACGATCGGGTCTGGCGAGAAAGATGCCAGGTTGAGGGCACTGCCATAGAGTAGCCCGAGAAGACTCCCCATCTCAATTACGAAATCTTCGAGAATGTTGTTGTTGGATGATCTTATAGAGAAACGGCTTTCTGGGCTGAAAATGCTTGATTCGCGGTGCCAAGTGTGAACGTTGGGAGACGTGTTTCGCCAATCGCGGAAAAGCTCTTTCTCCTTTTCATCAGATAGATCGGATTTGCAGAAGTGGACTAAGTTGCGACAGCGTAGGATTTGTTTCTCCTCCGGATGCTCGGTTTGCTTCAGCATGATGGTGTTCTCGACAAGGCCGGTTGAAAGAATGAAGATGGTCTTGCTCAATCCTGTGGCGGGATCTTTGACTTGGAACGCTCCGTCATGGAGATATCCGTCCTTCAAGCCGCCACCAAGACCGGGCATGTGTTCGATGAGAATTCTCTTGTGGAGTAACAGCCAAGATCTCGGATCAGATCGTAGCTTGATGATTACATCTCCGTCTTGGAATCGTAGAGTGTGTAGCCAGTTTGGTGTTGATGTATTCGGGTATCGATCTAAAGGGGAGTAGGTTGAAGAAGACATTCGTCGAAGCTCGTAAGATCTGTGCTCCCAGATAGTCCTGGAGGAAAGATCGCAGATACTACTTGAACAGCTGGCAGCAAACGACTCAATCAGCGCCCAGCCTGTCTGAGTCAATCGAGACGCTTCTAGGTAGTTCTGTGATCGTTGACTTGCTAATCTGGCAAGGGAAGACCCTAGAAAAGATTTCTTGAAAGAACTCCGGCCTTCTAGCTTGCCACAGTTGATTAGCCGGGATCTGAAAGAAGTCAGTGATTGTACATGTTTGGATAGCAAACTCCAAGTGAGTACACTTCGATCACAGACGATGCCTAGTACATACAACCATATCGTATTGTGTTTGTTGAAAAAGAAGCTGAGCCTCGAGGCAAAACATTGCCGTGTGCTGGTATGTGGGAGAGCCACGAACAAGTCCAATCTGTCCTTAAGGACGCAAGAAAGTCTGCGAAACCTGCAAAGTGTGTCGTGTATCGGCATCTGATGAGCTTTATCGAGACCGAAGATCCCGCCATCTGTTTTAGTCGATGCCTTGCTCCAGGTCTACCAAGCTCAACATGCCAAGGCTTACCGCATTCCCTGTACGCATGCAACAAGGTCTCATCGCTGGGAAGATACAGTGTGCTCCACAAGCAAACATACCGCATCTGACGAATCTGGTCGTTTGATTGACTGATCAAACAGCCAAACCGGTTTGATAGTCCTGTGTGCCCAGTATGGTTCGACGGCAGTTTGGCGATAGAATCCTCTCAAACAGCTTCTTTGGGTTGGCAAACGAGCTTTGAAAAGTCTTAGTTTGTTGATTGATTGGCAAAATCATCAAGCCATCGAGGCATCAGCGAACCGTGCTCTGTTTGTTCGGCCTGCCAATACCATATGACGGCCTGAGCAATGTCCTGGCCAAGAAAGGATGAATGGTCGATTCACCGAAGCCGACTGACCTTGCGAACGTTTTCCCAGTGCGATGAGATCTGTCGTGATGGCAAGCCCCTACCCTCTTTCATGTTATTCCTTCGCACTAGCTCTTGCCGCCAGTTACCATCAGACTTCGAAAGTATATCCACTCAGACTTGCTTATGCTTGTTCAGATTCGAGAAGCCCGTCAGTCTTCTATATGGCCCGTCTCGTTCCCTCATGCGCCGGAGACTGGTGATTGATCCTGTTGCCGTCCGGAGAATGTTATCAGGAGAGGCTCACCAGCGCCGTCTGCGCCGCATGGAGTACTGACACTATCCCGGCTATCTCGATAGCTCCTTCTAGTTCAGATATTACCAGAAGGGCACCGATAACTATTGCTCGCTCTTCGAGTATACCTCAAACAAGCACCCTGTGTAAGATGATCCAATGGCTACCGTCTGTCCACTCATACGACATGGATGAGCCGACTTGATGATGCCACGTGCGCTTACCGCAGGTGTCCGATGAGTTGTTAGGAGGTGGTCGCACGATGGGTGCTGCCTTGGGATGGTGGATGATTGTTCTTTTGCACGAGCGTCGCAGCCCAAGTAATCTTCGTCACGAGCGTTACGGATCGAGAGATCGGCGTCACGAGCGCTCGAGCTCGAGGAATTGTCGTCACGAGGGATCGTCGTCACGCGCCTCGAAAACCGAGCTTTGTAATCTTCAAGAGCGACTTATCAGCCGCGTGTTTCATTACAACACCACTCTCACCCCACAGTCCCTCACCAACACACATCAACTCGTCGGCACTTGGACTATCCACCTTTCGATACCGACCCTCACACACAGCCCGATCACACCACTCAGCAACTCATCATCATGGACGCATACGCTCTTCACGACAATTTCTCCGCTCTTTGCTTCATAGGCATCCCGACGCCAGCAGGTGAAGCTGTGCCAAACACGACCGCTATCGATGCTCAAGATCCGCTGGACTGCGAGAAGGATGCGGTGCAGGCCCCAGACACCGGAAAAGCATACTCGGCAATAGAAAGGTTCATGTCGACCCAAGAGCTGTTTGAGATGCCGCTGAAATACTTCGGCCCAGCAACTCTGCCGCGCCATCGGCGAGTCTGTAAACACTGGCGGAGGACGATCGAGGGGAGCAGCATGAGAAAGACCTTGTTCCTCGAGGCAGAGACCGGCAAGACCAACAAGAACACCGATTCGCAGGCACGCACATGGACTCACAACGACGCAATCCTCAAAGAACCTCAGCTGGTCATCCGTTATACCAAAGCTCCATTAGACGAATTCCGGATGAACTTCATCGAAGACCCCGATCAGGTGCACCCCAAGGACATCCGCCTGAAGATGTTCCTAACACAGCCGCCTTGCACCGATCTCGAGGTCTGCATTATCTCTCGCGACAGAGCCACTCCAGCCGCGTGTTTCAAGACTTTGGGGCGCGCTTACCCGGGTGAACGTTACCTGGGATACTTAAAGGGAAAAGTTCACAACGATGATGGCATAACCCTGGGCGATGTCGTTGGCAAGTTTCGTCGGAGAGTTGGAGATCAGTTTGAGTGGCAGTCGCTGGGTGATTGGGTACTTGCACATCTTTGTCTCCCGACACCGAAGKCTTCATCGGAGGAGGAGGATAAGAAGGAATGAAGTGAGGGAGAAGTGGCTGCCAAAGGCTAGCTCATTGAATAGAGAACTGGCGTAGGCCTCGGGCCGAGGGATAAAATCATATACTGTGGTGGATTGGATGCATGAGCAAAGACTCTCCACTGCACTTCAGTTGCGGCTGGAATACAGCGCTTGAACCGAGATGAATCAGCCCGTATGGGATCAGCTCGATGTTTGCAGGGAACTAGCTGTCAATCGAATTCTGCAATTAACATGGTTTCTCTTTGGATCGCCAGCTCTCTCGGTGAGGTTGCGAACAGTCTTGCAAAGATATACGGCTGCAGTAGCTCCCAAAGTAATGGCTCTGCCCAGAGGGTGGTTGAGGATTGAAAGCATGATTATTCTACTCGCTTGCTTTCGCCGTTGGATCTCTCTTATTTCTCACTCCGATTATAAGAGCGGCTGGGTCGGTAAGGCCGCGCCGCAAATTGGACATGCAGGGTCTTTTTTTGATGATACACGACTTCTCTCTTCAACCCCAGAATATCAGACTGGTCTATTCCACCACCAGAAGACCGTCACTGCCGTCGGGAAAAGCTCGCCAAGGTAGAGCTCCGCAGGGATTATTGTTCTCTGTTCATGGCTGGTCTGTGCCAAAGGCTTCATCCTTGCAACCAGAGCTGCCTTGACCAACCGATGCGCAAGCATGACTGCTGCAGATTCATCGTCATAGCTGCAGACCCATCAACAATGGCCTCAAGACCAGATGCCCCCTCTCCAGGTCATGGACGTCCAGCAATGATATCGCCACTCTACATCACTTCCTCACCGCCACCGTCCCCTCCACCACCAGCGACAGCGACTGATCGGATCCGATACGGTCCAGACACCTATATGGCCTGGAGTATCCATTTCCGAGCGGACCGGCGTAACTCGGACTGCGAAGATTGGACAGCTCGTACAAGTGATCTTGCGGTATCTCCCGCTAGGCCATCTGTACAGACTGAAGGTGGCCAGCAAGCAGTGGAACCTGTCTTTCAAAGACAAAGTACTGCGGAAGGCTCTCTTCTTGGACGCTGAAGATAGCGTTGGCGACCGTGGGCTGGATCTTGAGCAGGTACGCGCCTGGCCAGAAGAAAGTAAAATGCCTCCACAAAAAGCGTTTATCGGTAATGATGCTCTATACCAGGCGGAGATGAGTTCCCACCAACGCTTTGCGACCGAGGGCTTCCTTGAATTCATCAACTGTCCCTTGTTGGCCAGAGATGACAACGCGAGCAYGGAATGCTTCTTCACTCAACTACCAGCCCGCTCAGTAATGCTCAGAGGCAGTTTTCCGCGCTGATTGAGCCGAGCGAGGGCCGGATGGCAACACTCCTCAAATGTTTCACTTGCCTGACTCTCCTTGAGGCTGACGGGATTGGATTCAAGGTGTTGTGAAGGAGTTCCTGAAAATGACTTAGCAGGACCACATGAAACTGGTCGATACTAAACCGAGAACAGACAGGATCCGATCGCTCATTGTCCTTCGTTGGTTTGTTACTGAACTTCTATCGGAGCCGGAGTGGATCGCGGAGTGGAAGGGACAGTGCAGGGATCTTCGGACAGTGATGGTCTGGTGGAATTAGAGAATCGAAAAGAGATACACAGGTGTAATGACGGCACCTAAAAATCTCTTTGAGACTTATTTCCTCCTCCGACGTCAGGTGATGTAGCCTGCTTCTACAGCAGGGACCTCTCTTGYAGCCTTCTTGGTCCGAGGAACCAGCTACATTTGGCATTGCTCAGTAGCCCGGTCTTGATTCAAGGAGGAGGCATGCAGCATGCTCCTCGACAGCTCCATTATTCGACCTCCTACACCTTGCCCAAATACCGTGGTACTGCACTGCACGAAGAATTATGGAGCCTGGAGACTACCTTTTTACCGGTCACAATCGACCCGATCGCCATTACTGCAACACGAAAGCGAAAAGCATCGTCCTTTGTGATGCTCCAACTACCTATCGAATCGCCCGGCTGTCTTTCCTCCGAAGTGCACATGTCGACTGTCGAGCAGAGTCGTCAACCTACTACCGGTTGAGCTTGCGAGCCTCAATTTCCCACCTCTTACCCGTCTCTAGACCTTACTGGTGCCAGGAGGTTTGATCACCAAAGAACAGAACAGCAAATGAACAAACATCTTACAGTCGACGCCATGATGCTGCACTGGATCAGGCACTGCAGCTCGTGAACCATTCTACTGCTGCACATATTTGCCGTCAACTTGCTCTTCGTAGCCAGCGGAGGTGCGTCCTGCATGATCGATCGCGCAGGGACCCTCGCAGGCATGAGATGAAAGATAAGGCCACTTGCACGCAGGATTGGCACAGAATATCGAGCCTCAGCCGAAGCTCGCTGCTCCAAGTTGTGGGTGCACCTTCTGTGCCATCCCTGGCCGCGCCAAAACCAGAACCGCAAGGACGAGGGGCCCAAGTCCCAAAGTGGCTCAGATCGAAGAAATGATGCTAGAATCTTAAATACCAACAAGCCTTGCAAGAATAACCACAATCAAGATGACCTGGGGTCGAATCATCCAAGGGAAACTTTCCGTTCCTCGAGTCAAAGATCAGTCTAACCGACGTCGTGCTATTCCAAAGAACCGTCGCTCGGTGCAAAGCCCCGTCGACAAAACGCTTTGCTTCGAAGCTAATGTCTTTTTAGCCGGCGACAACAACCTACGTCTCTCATACCCAATGACTTGACGTCCAATCGCAGACACTATGCTTACCATCGAGCTGTATGTCGCCCGGAACATGACTGCGGATGTCGTTCCAAAGATCAAGAATGATTGTGGACGAATTGCGTACGGTGGTTCAGGACTGGAAGTCTCCTGGCCATCATGGAACGCAGACGGATTCTTACTGTTCTGAAGATGCTTTCGAGGAATATCGCATGCACTGGAGCCGCACACGGATCAAATTCTGGACCGGAAACGTGGGTGTAAAAAATAAGAGCAGTATTTTCCAGATACCAGTCTATCTTCCCGTCGCGCTGTTCCAAAGCACCTGTTTACGAGACATGAATGTCAGTGAGTGTCGACGCAATACCGCCCACGGATTGAGAAGCATGGCCCATCAAAGCAGTTCTTTATGACAACTCATCAACAAAGGATGCCCAGTGTCAGACCGGCAAAACTCTTTGAGGAATGTCTCGAACGCCGGAAATGGGCTGATACAATGCTGGTTCCGAATGCGGTGTGTACGCAACCTTGGTACTTCGCCGCACTCCCCGTTATGGTCGCCTCTCTTATTGCAATCCGCTCGATCGTGTGCGAGACATCATAGACGTCCGATTCTTGCTGAGAGCTCTCATCAACAGCATTACCTAGAAGCCATACAGATCACTATTTTAYCCTCTAATCCACCCTTCATCTCAAAATGGCCAGGTCCACGAAGCGCCTCCAGCGTCCCAGAAACTCCACCAAAACCCCTTACAACCCTCCAGCACCAAGATGCATAGGCCACCAATCCTGCAACAAGCAAACCTGCAGCCACGCATGCTGCAAAGCATCCCTCCCAATCCGTAAAACCGCCCAAGAAATCCGACAAAAAAGCTCATCACCCGATGACAACTATGCACCCGCTGCTCCTCTAATACCCAGATGCATAGGCCACCAATCCTGCAACAAGCAAACCTGTATTCACAAATGCTGCAAAGCATCCCTTTCAATCCGTAAAACCGCTAAAGTAATGAGACAAGGAAGCTCATCGCCCGATGATAACCATACACCGGCTCCTTCCCTGCCCCTCATACCGCTCAGAGGACTCACGGAGACGATTCTACAGCATCTAACTCCTAGAGATATCCAAGCTTGCATCAATAACAACGATGACTGGGCCGGCTTCTTCTCCCTTTCGAAATTCAAACAAGTGAGGTTTCTAGAAGCAGATACTACAAAACTCGCCCCCGATGAAACTCGAGGAGAGCGATGGGAATGGAAAACCTGCGTGGCGAGAAAATACAACGWTTTAATTTTCTATGAGAAACGCGAGTATCCAGATGCCATACAACTTCTCCTTCGACACGATCCCTTACAAGTCCGACATGATGATTTCATGTTGAAGATGGTCATCACACAACCTCCAGTGGAGAAAGTTTATATTCGGGTAGAGATGTTTAGTCCTGGAACTTTTCTATATGAAGGAAAGGAAAAGAGGGAGAACTYTCATGATGCGTTGGAGATTTCGGTGTCTGGAGGTGTGACGTGGAAGGATGTTGTTGCGAGGTTCAGGACTGTTAGACAGCAGCTTTGGGAAGCGAATCCTGGGAGGACGTTTGATCCGAATTTTACGAGGGTGGATATGGAGGGGTCTTTGGTGCTTTTGGATTGTGCGTTTAAGTTTATACTGCCTGTGCCTGCGCCTAGGTGGGTGAGGGAGTTGAAGGAGAGTTTGCATGGGAAAGAGGAAGAGGATGGTGCTGGAGAGGTTGGAGGGAAAGATTTGATCGAGGAGACTGTGGATGATGTTGGTGGAGAGGCGGTGGGGGCTTTGAAGGCGGATGAAGACTATGATATGGATCAGGATTGGTAGAGATTGGGTTGAGGTATATAGTATCAATGAAGCAAGTCAACCTCAATCCTCATGGCAGCAATCATTGAAGTTCTCTCCGTCGATTGATGGATCCGTTGCAGACCTCAAATCGTATCAGAGTGCTCAAGATCCAGAACAAAGAGTTGGTATTAGTTCGCCTTCCAGGATCTTAGCCGCATCCGGCGTATCGACCTCCTCGTCAACCATCACTGCCCATCAAAGATAGTTGCACGAGCAATGATCTTCGTGCAATACATTTAAAACAGCCACTACCTCAAGTACAGCTATCATTCAACCTATCACCTCACGAATCCTCTCAATGTCCTCATCTCCAGGAGGCTGCACATACTGGCTCTGCAAGCCAGCGACCTGCGGCCACCCATGCATCTTCAACACCCCATTCATCCCCGACGAAGAACAAGAATCCGAAGCAGACCCAGAAGCCCAGTACAGCGATGATGATGAAATGCCAGACGTCTGGAATCAGATGATCAACGATCCCGACCCAATCCGCCACGGAGACGACTACGAGCCACCCCTTCCAATAATCCTAGACGAAATAGAGGGTTGCAACCAAGTCATCAACACTCTTGAACTTCGAGACATGATCCTCAAATACCTTTCCCCCGCAAACATCTACGAGTTAAAACGAGTAAATGGTTCATGGAGAACAGCCATTGAAGCGCGAAATTTCAAAAAAGCATTATATCGCAAACCAGACCTCAGAGATGTTGAAATCCCTCCAGTACCCGAACTCTTCGCTGTCCCAGAGACTCCGAGATTTTATAACGATGCTGTTTTTCAGTTGGGAGATACTGGGACATGGGAACTACCGCTTTTTTTCCTGTATGATCCTTTACTGATGGAGGAGGATCATGCGTTGTATACTTCGTATATTACACAACCTCCTAGCACGAGTGTGACGTTTCGGATTGTGGTTGAATGGGCTAGTTTTGATCCGAGAGGGAATCGGGAGTGGGTTCAAGAAGCGAAATCGGAATTTGAAATTTCTAATGCCAGGGGTGTGAGAGTTGGGAATCTTGTGAAGAGGTGTATGAGGTTTGCTGATCGGTGGGTTATGCCGATAGGGGCTGTTAGGGAAGTTGATGTGGATAGGTCGAGGATTTTGGTGGATGATTCGGTTGTTCCTGATGATGCTGTTGTTCCTGAGTGGATTTTGGGGTGGAGGCAGAGGTCTAGGAATGCTTTTGAGGGGCGACATCAATTTGATGATGGGGATGATGAGATTTATGATGAAGAGGAGGATGATGATCGTATGGAGGAGTGAGAGGGTCTTGATGCTGTTATGTCGTGCTAGCTACATGTTCGTGTCTAGTTGAAGGTATTAACTGAGGTTCTACCATTCATAGAGCACAATATCTGGCAATCTCCTGCACCTTCTGCTCCCACTATCAAGAACATGAACAGTCTTTCCACCGATACATTTTTCGTACAATCCAGTGTGATTTGCCGAGGAGAGGCGGAAACTCTTCGACAGATGCTCGATGACTGAGTTGTGTTTTCCGCTCGCTAAAAATCCACAGGTTAGCCGGTGGGAGCGCGCGGACGTTTGTGAGAACAACTCACTTGACTGATCATGCCTTGAATTTATTCCCGGCCGCTCGGTCACCATAGACCAACGATCGCACGCCCCCACAAGTCCTTCCTAGCATTCTCGACCTCGAAGTACTTGAGGATGTGCTTCACTTTGACTCCGTCTTTTTCGACCACCTCGCCTCTTTGAGCTGGGCGCTGATATTCAGAGACCCAGAACTGCAAGGGTTCACTCTTGGGATAGCTTTGTTTGTCATGCTGATACACTTTGATGCAGTTGATGGGTGGATCAGTGATGAGCATCTCGCGGCGAAGATCTTTGAGGCCGAACGAGTTCCGGTGGAAGATCATTTGAAGAGGTTCGCTCCCAGTGAAGGGGATGACTGGCTTCATTTCGACGGTGAATTTGACAGAGCCCTCGCTTAATATCTCCGCCACACGTTGCCTGCCGAAGGTGTCGATGACCCCCTTGTTGGACATGAGCGAAAGGGCGACTTTCATTCCTGGCGAGGGCACGTCGACCGCAGCCTTCCAGGCGTTGGAGACTTGGCGACAGCGGACGATGGCTGGTGGTGGGAGATGCTGCAGGATGTCCTGGAGTAGCTCCAGCGTTCCGAAGGTCCGCGGGGTGGCAGACATGGTTGCCAATGAGGGAGGTGTAAGTGAAAAGCGGGAAAATCGATGTCGAGTTTGTTGTAATCGACGGAACTGCAGGGCTGAGCGGGCCGCAAGGGTGGCCAGCGACAGTTCGTGACCACGGCTGAGCCCGTTTCCGACAGTGACGTGATCGCCTGACGAGTGGTCATGAGTCATGACTCTCGCACTGTGGCCCCATCGCGAGTCTTCCGGAGACCGTTCACGTACCAAGGTATACATGTTTATARTTGGAGAGGCCCCCGCAGACCGGAAACACCGCAATACCATTCCACCAGATACTCAATCCAGTCGGCCGCCGATTTCACGGCAATCTGATCTTGGTTGCATTCAATGAAAGACAAAGATGCTCATCGAGCCACGCGGACAGCGGGTAGAAGAAGAAGAAGTCGGATGTCATAAAGCCATACCAGAAGGTCGAGACCTTCCATGCTATGGTCGTTAGTTCGGATTGGTGTTGACAAAATCACCCCCATCGGAAGGGGGCAGCGAGCTTGTTGGCTTGGAGCCTTGTTAACACTGATGGGGTCTGGCGCTCGTTCGATGGGGTGACTTTTGGTTAGTACAACGGCTAGATGAACACCTGGACCCGATCCGTTTCAAGTCATATAGTGCTGAAAGCTCACTAGATGATGGGAGGACACTTCGAATGATAGGGTTTCACCCGCTTCTAGAGGCATCTTCCTCAACTTTCAGAAGGGCATCCCTCTTACTGGCTGATAGTTGGACTCTTATATTCGGACTGGATCTCCATTAGAATCGTTGGATATTACAGTGGATGGATTGGTACGGGGTGCAGATCCAGTTCAATTCTGGCCAACAAGCCCACTGAACTGGAATTACGCCGATAGAGACCGGTCCACGGTTTGCCAGAAGCAAAGACCAAAGTCTACAGGGAAGACAATCATGTTTCACACCATGTAGGCACGCAAACAGCACRCCTACTACACTTTGTCTTCGCTTCTCGTAACCGAGCCAATTCGACCAGAAGCGTATCTTGTAGCCAACATGTACGCCTGCTCATGGATAAATCACAGAAGATTCTTATGGAAGACGTCCTGTTTTAAACATACGATTATCAGGTCACCGACGGTGAGCAAGACTGCTGAAGGAACCTTCAGCATTCAAAAACGTCGCATTCTAAAGGATCGGCTCTACCAAGTCATTCCAGAGCGTTAGAAAGCCCCCGAAGCCTTGCTGACTACAGGCGGCAAAGCAGAAGAGAAATGCTCCCAGCTGGAGATCAAAGCCATGGGACCGAATCCAGAGATAAATTAGCCAGGTCAAAGTGTCAGATGAGTTCTCCTTGCCATTGTGACAAGTCATACAGGGAGATAGCAGCAGCAGAAGACTGTACACTTGGAGTTRGTCACTACTGTCATCGCGACTTATAGATTCCCATATATCCTTTCCTAGTTTACCTTGCACCCTTTCTACATCGTTCCTCGCTAATTTCTCAAGGCTGCTCAGAAGCCGGCCCCTCGATATCCGCGAAAGGCCACTCTCCAAACCTTCGTATCCCTAGATAAATATTCGCCTACTTTCCTAAAGCTGTCAGCAGCCAGGATCGTGTATGAGAAGCCTTGAGACCGCGATCATTTTTTTCAAAGACTTGAGCTGTGAGGGTATCCCGGCGGCCTTGCTGTCGTAGTTCACGATTCCCGTAAGAATCCGAGCTGTTGCAGACATACTGCACCGAGACATAGCCAACTGGCTCCTATGTAGATGATTCATCGAATCCTCTCAGACTAGGTAAGCTCACTTGTCGCCAGACTCTCCAAGCAACGAACGACATATAAGCGGAAAAGATTGCAAATGTAGTGGTTGCCGCTCATGAGATACTGCTCGTTCATCGCACCGTGCAAAGCCGATCTTTCCAAGACCAACATATTGAGGAATGGGTTCCCAGGCCGTGAATACCAGCGGGAACTTGGAGCGAGTAAGATCGCCATTCGTTTCCTCCTCTGCAGTTCGACTGATCGCTCTCGTTTGAAATTGATGCTCGATCGGCTTGGCCATTCGATCAGCGTATGCCAGTTCAAGAGATGCTTTGTATAGAGTCTTGGTACAACGAGAGTTCGGAACAATGGAGAATTCGACAGCGTCTTCCCCCGGTCTGTCGAACACGAAGCTCGTGCGGTCCTTTCCAAACGCCAGCATGTAGATATCACATGCGACTGGCGCGCTGTTACATCTCTKCTCGATGAGTTGCGGAGCTAAACTCGAATCTGCACTGAATGGTTAGGAGCGTGGCTGAGCATGATTCATAGCATGAAAGTATATGCTCTGAATAAGACAGCGATCCGTCCGATGTCTTCTCCATGCGTCCACTACCCATCGTAGTGCCATATCTCGCGTGACTGGGCCCAGAATACCAAACCGAATCCCAACATTGGGTACGCTGCCGTTCCCGGGATTCAATCGTCCCTCATGATTGGAATCAGTTTCGTGATGAGAATCACACGAGCATTACCTGCATAATCGAGGTACGTCCTTGGACAATTTGCTCATCATCCTTGAGAAGCAGTATTTTCATGTCGAAGATGTTGCTGGTCTTTTGCTCTCCAGAGAATAGCGCACTATTATGTCCATACCAAAGGTTCTTATCCTCATTCTCCGTCATCTTTCACCCCATTACATCATCTTCATGCGCACAGATATCCGCCCATATCGATGGCATCACCAGCACCACATCAGCGTCCTTTGGATCCGCAGCCGCAACGCTTCCTCTCTCAACCAGGCTTTCATCTACTCTTGCTCAAGATCCATTTCATTCCTCTTCTTCATCTTGATCTTCACATGTCGAGCAGCTACGCTCCTATCTCGCTTCGCCTCCTGGAGCCTACTTTCCTGGCCGCGTGGTCCAAAGCATGGATAAGTGATTTATCGAAGGCTCTGGAAAGAGTAGTCCCTGACCACGAGGTAGTGGTATTATCACTCCATTCGCGAAACGAAACATATCAAAGTCTCCGACGTCTTTGYCGACGTGAGGCTCGAGMACCTGCATTAGATGGTGTATGATACGTTGTCTACTGAGCTCCGTTATGAAGTATTTGTTCATGATAACGATCAGCGAAGAGAACAGAGAGAAGCGTGACTCGCGGGTTTGTTGCATCGTGTACCTGAAGACTGTGGTGAAGCATAACATGGCCAGGACATTCTTGTCCTTCTTGCTCGTGCTGAAGGCATGCTGGTCCGGGATGGTCYATCGACGGTGTTGCAAATGCCTGGTTGACTCTACGTATCGCGCGCGAATGAGGTTTTTGTGTGGTATGTTCCGCAAAATGGCATCCATGTCCTGGATGGTGCCGAAGACGCTCGATGGTGGAGCAATGGGCATGAAGTATTGTTGCAGCAAGATGTGCCCACTCGTACTGTAGTCATCGAGCGCGGGAAAGCTGCATGCCGCGGAGGAGGTGGCATTTAGATTCGACGGATGGCGTGAACAATGTGCGAATCGTGGGATGATATCTCGGAAGAGGGGGCTTGGTGAAGGCGACTGTTAGATGGTACTCCTTCCAATTGTAGGAACTCGGGCTGCACCCTCACCTGCTTCCGCCGCAGCGAGTGGTCTCCTTCTCTTCTCTTATCATCCCCCTCGAAAGCGATGAAGGACATGGAGCCGCTCGTTTCCTCTCCGKATCGGCCTCGGGCTGTAATTGTAGTCATACGTTAATATCGGTACAATTGTTGTCGTGAGATAGAGGTTGCCATTCCATACCGTGGGTTCAATCTCATCTTCCATATGCTCTGTGGGGAAAGAGCCCATCGACGGATCTCAGGGGATAGACAAGCAAGGAAACATTTCCCTACCGACTTCTGGATGTACATAAGTAAGGTTATGTTCTTGAGCACATGCTGGTCGGTCCACTCGGCCCGGGATACCCGGAGATTCCCACTTGTAATTTATCAACTTGGAAACTGCTTCATCCTCCCTGTCTCCTACGTCCACCGCCACCTCCCTTCTTCCATTCATCCTCACACCATGGCGACCATCTCCCGCTCAGAGAGCGCCACCGAAGCGGTATTCGGCACGCCCGAACTTCTCGAGATGATCCTGGTGCTTCTGCCGCCAGATTCCATCATCACCTGCCGCCGCGTGTCGAAAACAACCTACAGCACCATCATGAACCCATCGAAAGCCCTCAAAAGGGCCCTATTCTTCCTCCCCGTACGCTCCACCCTCAACACCGACTTCTTTGGAATGAATACATTCACTCACACAATGCGCATGTTCCCCTACAAAATCAACGGGGCCTCCTTCGGACGCCGAAGAGGACAGAGGCCTCTCCCACCCGCCATACCCATCACCTACAATCAGCTGCTATTCAAGCGGGGCGAATCTACCTCAATGATGCTGAGATTGAAGCATTCGCCTCTCCATCACGCCCACGCGCCGAATCGGTACAAGAATATGTACATCACTCAGCCGCCGGTCACTACGGTAGAGATCTGGGCTACCTTGTCCCTCCAACCATTGAAAGATTGGGGGATGCCTGTGAAGCAAGTTCATGCGATCAAGGAGTTGAGGAAGGAGAACGGAGTGGGTGTGACGTGGGGGATGATTGATGAGATGTTTCAGGCACAGGCCAAGGCCGCTGAGACGCAATTTGGAAAGGCATTTCAAATCGTGGTGGATTTCGAGCTTTCGGGATTGAGGATTTACGGGGTGGAATTTTGATTGTGGAATAAATCTGCTTTGATTGCTGAGGGCTCTACAGATGACAGGAATTCTGGTAAAATGAGAGTCGAATGGCGTGGAAAGAGCTGAGCTGTTCCTACGAGGGTTTTCTCATCTTCCAAAAGCTGATGCTGATGTACGGTAGGAACTGTACATCAACTTCTGCCCCAACGATGGATTTAATTGAAGCAAAACTTCTCGTCACTCCCCGTATTTGTCACAACGAAGCGCACGCTACTCCCACAAGCCACTCTGCCAATTATGGACATACTACAGGTATCGAAAGCTTTCCGACCTTTCTCCCAATGCGGCGGATTGCATGCCTTGAGTGACAAAGACAGTAATCTTTCCCCGTTCTGCATGCGGCAAAAAACGAAACAAAGGAAAAGAAGCTGTATCAAACTGACCTGGGATCTCGACACTCTTCCAAGTAGCAAGTAGATTATCTCCAGTCTCCAATACGCCAACATGACACGCTATCTTGATGAGTTCTACGAGGAGATAGATGAGCTCCCACCGATTCGCGTTCGACGACCCCATCGGAGACGATCGTACGGTCAGCYATTGGTAGAGCGTCCAGACGACACAGAAACACCACTGGAGAGCTTTCTGACCAACACGCCGTACTTCTTAGGAACGATAGCCGCTGGTCTAATAGCTGTTTACCTCTTATCCTTCATCACCTCCGCACCAACGAAGCCCTGCGAAATCCACAACAGCCTTTCAGGATACCCCATCACGTCAGGATGGGTGCCAACTCAATACCAGTCTGTCTTTGGTGAACAGGGCCTGAATGGCTTCCCATCCAGTGGGAACTTGCAAGATTTGATTCAGAGCCAGCCTGAATACAATCCTGGTTCGATTTGGACGACGCCTTTTGAGATTAAATCATCCAAGCCCCGCGTATATGAAGTCTTGCATTCCATCAACAAAACAGCCATCCAAGTCTCCAAGCTGAAGCCGGTGGACCACTCAAAAGTCATATCCGATGCAAGCGCCAGTCTAGCGAGTATCTCCACTTCGCGTACGCCTCGAGATCTCCTGGCAAAAGTCACCATACAAACCAGAAAAGTGCAAGCCTGGGCCGAAAGTCTGAGCCAGGATATTGCGCCGGTCCGGGAAGATATYAGAAAAGCCGAACAGCACATCCGCGTTGCATACCAATCCATCGACGTAGACATGAAAAAGCTCAAAGCCAWCGAAATGGAATCCGCCAATGAAAGACAATTCTGGAACGTCTTCTCCACACCTCCTCCCTCCGTGCAAAAGCGAATGGAGACGCTACAAAAAGAATTCATCGTTCTCTTATGGACAGACTACAAACTCAGCATCCTAGCCTCCATCCTCTCAGAACGCATGACCTTACTCCAAGAGTTCTCCCTCAACATCGGCGCATTCCAAACCACAGAAGCTGCAGCCGTAACCTATGATTCCGGGAAATACGGCATTGGAAGTCCGGAAGCTATACCTCAACGCGCAGCCGCTTTATTGGAATTATCGCAGGGAGTTTTGAATTATGCTACTATAGATTCTTATCATAGAGCTGCTTGTGTTTGGGCGCAGAATCGTATGCCTTTGAAGAAGAGGTGTACTTGTCGGGATTCTCGGTGGAGTTTTTGGTTGCCTAGGGTGGCTTTGTCGGAGGCTGAGAAGCAGTTGGTTGTTAGGAAGGGGATTAATAGTGTTTTTTGGGAGAAGGTGCTTGGGGAGGATGTTGAGGGGAGAGTTAGGATTGGGTTGCCGGATATTCGCGCGGGGAATGCTTGTMAGGGTTTGTGAGATTAGGTAGATATAGAGGAACGTAGGCCTTGAGAAAGATGAATCGCCTACTTCGATGCAAGGTTCAGTTGTAGTGTCCACAATCACTTCATTCCCAGATCCCGCCTTCTAGTACTCGTCTCTGAGACGGCCGCGTAGAATGGTCTAGGATGGAATTGCTGGGAAACTCCATGTAACTCGCACCATGATGAAATTGAGCATCGAGAGCGATGAAGACCACATAAGTGCTGAAAATATACATTCATGGAACGATAGACGACTGGCGAAGAACTGTCTGCAGAGAAGTCCATCTAGCCGTCTTCGCGTTCGATTCACTTACCGGACAAACTTCGGAAACACGGCCCGCCAAACTCTAAAACCTAGAATCAACCCGTTCTGCGCCGCAGCCGTCGCGTCAAAACGCGATCTCCCGGGCGTGTCTGTGCGACAAATTCCAAACCTCCCGCCTCGAGCGTTCCCGTCGCGACTCTCCAGCCCATCCCATAACAATCGAGCCCATCAACGCACCAGCAGCAATGGGCAGAATCACAAGAGCCAGACCAGATGGCAAAGCGCCACCTCCTGAAGACGTAAGTTTTAGAAGACCATGTCGAGCGATTCATGGCTGACAGGAGGTAGACCGCGCAAAGCCCACCCGCGACCTCTGCGGCAAGCAAGAAGAAAGGCAAGCTAGTCGCGCCTACGCCTGGCTTTCGCAGCATGACTGGGGAGGGCAGCAATCGCGCGCGAGGTGATCGTTTGATGGATGATGTTGTGCAGCGCCCTACTGTTGGCAACAAGCAGACCATCTCTTTTGAGAATCCCGCTGCTCTCCCCGCTTCCACGAAGGAGTACCGTGTCGTTCATTCATTCTATAAGGATATTGGCGTTGCTGCCGGCGATGAGAGTAATGAGAACGAGGAAGACGAAGAAGACGGCGGAGAAGACGGGGACGACACTGCGGAAGACTCCGACGAGGATAACCAAGCAATTCGCCTCAACCCAGATATCTTCAGCGTCCTGAAATCCTCAAGCTATCCAGGTGGAATCGTCGCTTACCTGGCAATCGTGCCCACCGATCGCGAACACGCTAGACGTGTCACGGGAACAATTCAGCTTACATCACCGATGGTCCGGTCAAGAAGGTTCGAGTGACTTGCATTCAGACCATTACTTTCGATACCGCTGCAGGACGTCAGGAGAGGCAGATTTTACGTCGGGAAACTATTGTTTCGCTTGGAGATGGGATTACGGTTCGGGATGTTTCTCATTTGCTGGGGAATTTCGAGTCGGAGGATGCTGTGGTGAATGTTGAGACGGTTATGGGGTCGAATACGTATGTGGAGATTAAGGGAACGCTGGTTTTGGACGATCTGGAGGAGTTTGAGGAATGATGGGTTAGGGAGTGAGGGAGGCTGTGTGAGTGTTTGTAGATGAGCGAGTGGAAATGAAGACGTGTTTTCTTGTACTTAGATCGATAGAACAAAAGCAGTCCATGATTGCGTGCATATCACTGGAAGTATACACTAGCTAGTCTGTCCAACCTGCACCAACCTCCCGCGATTCCCCAAAATGACAACCACCGGCTGATCGCTACGATCAGCTTCCTCACCAACCGCGACGAGATTGTCGTTCGAGTCTTGGTACAGATGCGTGGCATCTGTGACTGCAACATAGATCTCGCACGGGAAGCTGAATTTCAGTCCCTTGGCGAGCTTGACCATTTCGCCGATCCAATTTCCAAAGTCCCTCACGTCCACCGAACTCGCTGAAGTGTTGTCGTGCTTGAAGTCTAGCTGGACTTCAAGGCGCAGGACGTTCGGGAATACAGTCGGAATACTTCTGGCGTCGTTGGCGAAGATGGCGGTGGGGACGCCGTAACTCGCGGCGTTGTCGATGTCGCATGCGATCTTCAGCTTGACGAGGCTTGCCGCCTTGCCACTCGGTCCGCTGGAGAGTGTGACGATGCCGTTGACAATCTCTGCTGAGGTTGACATCTTGAAGCGTATATGTTCTGCGATGGTGGGTCAGTATGCTGTAGTAAGGTGAGAGATGGCGAGGCGCACTCACGATTTGTATTCGTGTATTGATCTAGTGTGCGCGGGTGAAAAATGTCGGGAGCGAGAGCAAGAGCAGTGTGCTAGAGATGGTATGTCRGTGAGGAGAGATAGCCCGCGGAGGTATTGTGTTACCTACCAGTTGCGGAAGAGGTCGAGTTTCGATGAGCTTGCTGGTGTTGATGGAAGGTACAAGTGGGAAGAAAGCTGTGGATTTTATAGAACGAAAAGTTTGACGCTCGGATCTCCAGGACCCCACACATGAAACACGTCTGTGTAACCTTCGTAGAAAGGTGAATAAACGAGGGTAAGATCTTTGGACGAGTGCTTCTGATGTGGCCAGTATGATGAAGAGTGTAATGATGGGGCTCGCCCAACAGGTATATATAGGACCCGTCATTGAATGTTTGCTCTTTGCTTTCTTGCCGTGGAGGATTCCAGGCACATTCAGTCTACTCCAGCATCAAACAATGTTTCCACTTCCTGCTTATCCCGCGGGCACACTACTAAGGCCTTGGGATCAAAGAAACGGATGCGACGTATGCGATTCGATTCACTTGTAGAATTCACTGCGCATGAATCGGCACAACGACTGTAGTCACTCTCGTCTTAGTTCGATGTAGTTGTCGTGAAGTTTCGGTATCCCGACCTCCCATCCCGAGCCAGGTGCGGTCGGATGATCCCACTAGCGCAAACTCAAATGATCTGCGCTTGTCTTCCTTCCGAATGGCGATCCTCGCCTGCATTCCCGGCCAAACATCTTCTTCGTGCTAGATATTTCAACACAATCCTACGGCTCGAAACAAGTGGTTGTTTCGACGAACCGCACAATGCTACCAGACAACAGACCCGGAGCGGCTGGGATGTCACCCAAGGTATGCGTGGCGCCTCAAATTATCCCGCGCCCAAATACGCCAATGCTAATGGCTTCCAGAATCCAACAGCACCGAAGAGAAAAAGAGAACAAGAGAGCACCATTGAAGAGCCAGAAGTAGAGGCAATCGATCCAGAAGTTGCGTATAAAGCAGCGGGCAATCCGCATTGGCGTCAACGTCAGCGTCGTGCTTCCACGGACTTGAGACTCAGCCACGCTCCAATGGCGGACCGTGATATGATTGAAGACATGAGAGACGTGGCGCTCGAAGATAATTCTACAGGCTTCGAGGCTACAGATGATGCTGGCGAGGACATTGAGATGGAGGATAACGAGGACGAAAACAACGACGTCCCTCAGCCGCGCGCCTCGCGCAGCTTCCGCCTCCACCCCTCCCTCTTCGACCACAGCCGTACCCGCAACACAACCGACAACCCCTCGACCCTGATTCTCTACTTCAAGACCTCTCCCACCGACATTGAGGGCTCCAAGGAATTGAAATCGCGTCTCGACGATCTCATCACGAAGCCTTCGATCAGAATGGTGCATTTGACTTCCCTACAGACGACTGTGTACGACAATGGCGGGATTGAGATTCGCGTGGCTAAGTTCTCGAGTGGGGATGTCATTTACAATGATGGTGAAGGGCTCACGGTACGGGATGTGGTTGAGCATCTCGAGGCGAATCTTAAGAAGCCGGGTGTGCTGCGGATTGAGACGGATATTGGGGCGAGTACTTTTATTGAGATTTTTGATGCTGTTGAGAAGAAGTGATGGGTTTTCAGATGTAGCGGCTGTCGGAAGACATTCCAGTCAGCAAGGTGAGGGTATGGTGGGCAGTGGGCGATTCCTTGCTGAGCACTATTCAGAATGGCAGTCTCGTCCTTTTGTGTTCGGTCCACAAAGACTTCTCGAGCTGGAAAAAATGAATCAGTTACTTCACACTCAAAGACTCTACATGAACATTTGTGATCCCATATATTACGAAGTTTGCATGCATTAAGAGCATAACCACGACCATCGCTTCTGTTTCCGTCCCCACTGAATCTCCAAAACTGCTACTATCACTGACAATCGACCGTAAGTCGCAGGTTATTGTGGATGGACCATATCCATGTTGCAAAGACGAGACCACTCCAATCAAATCATCCCCGTTCATCCTCACCTGCTTAGCACCGCCTCTTGCTTTTTCGCCGGAGGTCGAGGAGAAAGAGGGTTGAACGACCAGCTGCAGAGATCCCCAGTCACTCGATATAATTCTGACAGCTTGTGAACATCGCTCTTTTTGCCGGATAAACGTCAACGGTGTCCCTTGTCCTCTAGGCTGTTTTCAAATTCCGTTAAGCGTTGTTCCGCARCAAAAGCTGTTGGTGCTCCATGTTTGCAATTGCCTCTCACCCGTTCTCACATCCCATTCAAATCCCTTTATTAGGCCAACACCCAGTACGTCTGTCACAGTGGTCTCGCGACTTTGGTGAACTACCATGCTTCCGTCTTGCTAGTTGCAATTCCTCGCTCTATATTCACAATCACTGATCCCCCCGGATGATGTACTCTACATCCTCTCTGCACCTTCGGCTAAATGTTCCAATGTCCTTCTTGCTTCCAGTGGAGAGGGTGTTATAAGGGCCAGTATAAGTCTTCATCACGGTCGAAGAAGAGTATACATCCACTTCACCACAATACTTCAAGGGTACTACTCCCAGTCCTTGAAGTCGACCCTTTCGATTGATCGCCCTYACAAAGACTTAGATACCCTGACCAAGAGGATGACAGAGGTGTGATATTCCCGAGGGCTATATTGTCGTAATCAAGGTTTCTTCGGCTGCGGAGCGAAGGCTTTGAAGCAAAGCCATCATGCCTTCTAGTCCTCGGATCCAGGCACCTTTCTGATGAGAAGAAGTCCGAGGGAATTCGAGCAAGCCTGCAGAACGGATCCGGCGCGCATCTCGTGTAAAGCGACGTCGTGGAAGAGCTTGCTTCTCAGGTTTTGCTGTTGATCAAGCCCGTGATTCGCCGTATTCTGATCCAGCCGGCCACAAGGTTGGTGTGCTAGTCCAAACCGTGATCGAGCGGCGAAAATGCTTTTCAAACGACTAGCGTGACCTATACGATGCTCTAAGCTCTCGCAGCGCTGAGAGTACTGGCCTGAGAACCATGATCCGATTAGGAGGTCACTTCGTGGTATCCTTCATTTCGTGGTACACTTTCTGTTCGGTCGTTAGCAGACATTCACCCTACACCATTCATCTATAATATTCCTGGCAACCTCCGACGAGAGGCTAGGACTGGTGCCAGAGCTCGTCGCAAATAAGAGAAGGCCGGGATAAATATTGCATCGAACCAGTGTATCCCTCGAGCTTAGAACGTGGAGGACTGTCGGTGGGTGGAGCTGTACGGCCCTGGGAAGTTCATGATCGTGTCATTGCAAATCGGTAGTTCTCTGCTACTGTTCACAATAGCTGCTCTGGTAGATTGCAGTGCTACGCGGGTTTCCTCCGCGGCGAGGGCAGTCTCTAGTAAAGGCCCCCTGGCATCACAAGAGGACACCACCGGCATCCTATCTGAATTGGAAGAGCTGTGGCTGTGGCTGCAACACCAGGACGAAATCGCCTGTGTTTGGAGGATTAAGGGCTTCATACATGGTTTCATCATGATAGAGTCGGCCGGTTTCCCATACTCGATCAACACCATGGGCATGAGCTTTCCGGTGTAGCTCTTGGCGACGCGTAGCTCTTGTTATCGACCGCATAGTTATGCTGGTCATGGAGTAGGTGCAGAGTGTTCCTCGGCTTCCAAAGTCGGACCGGCGCCGCGGGGATGTTGAAGAGACTCCAGTGCGGCAGGACCCTTCATCCGAGTCCTACCGCTTCCGACCCGACTTCAACACCACACTTCTTACCGTTCCAACTTCCACATCTTTCCTCGACAGTCGGACATATCAACGCCATGGCAGCGCGCGCCACCTCCATGGCTACCGCCACCGCCTCAACCGACGCAACGCCCGACGCTATTCTCACCCACCTCGACAACTTGCCAGTGGAGATCAGCGAGATGGTAATGCTGCATCTGCCAGTGCTCGACCTACTCAACGCTTCCAACACTTGCCGTTCTCTCCGCGACATCGTTGCCAACTCCTCCTCCCTGCAAGACGCGATTCGCTTCAAGCGCGGCCCCAACAAAGCCATCCAGGAGCGCAAATGGTGGACATGGGGAAATTCCACTGGACTGAGACCGTCCTCGAACCCCGACYCACGGCCGAGAAAACAATATGCCGACTATGAAACCTACGCCATCAAAATCTTCAACACCGCCATCGCTACCCGCGCAACCCTCATCGACCGGCAGCTCTACGACAAGGCGACTCCGATGCGGAAAGTTACCTACCAAGACCGAATCTGGCTTCGCCCTGAGACCTGGCGCAAGGACATCGACCCCAAGGCCACCTGCTTGGACATGCAAATCACCCAGCCACCTTCCACCGAGTTGCATTTCATGTCTTTCATTCCAATAGGTGACGATCCCCGTGATGGCCACTACAGGGATCATCAAATAATCCATCAGTCGGGGATCAAGATCCACAGTGACTTCACGACAATCCGCAATGACAAAGGCATCACCTTGGGAGATGTGAGGGCGCAGGCCAAGGAACATCTCGGCAAGTCCGCCGTTCTCTTCAACTTTCCGGTGTTTGGAGTGGAGAGGATGGACTGGGATATGCGCGACATGAGCGATCTCTTCCTGCCYGAAGAGCTGATTGAGTGGGTTGAGGGGAAGTTTGCGAGAGCCAAGAACGGCGTGAGGTAGCCAATGGTTCCGATTTCTTATTGATGGTCAGGGAGCATGCTACCATCTCCTGGGCTGGAGATAGATGCTCGGCGAGTGGACGCCGATCTGGAGGGACAAATTGTCTCAATATCTTCGAGACTGCAATGGAGAATACCAAGCCTTAGTGTTGTCTTGAGGAAACCATATCAACACGCCTCAATCTAGATCACGCCCATTACAATTTGCCCTCCTCTCCAGAGCTGTCGATATGAGGATCATTCATCGGGATGAGAATGTCTCATTCATCCCTACAATATCCTACAGCCTCGCTCTCTGCAGGCTCGACAATTTTAGGCTTGCCAGACTCCTCGCTACTAGCAGAGCAGTACATGAATTAACCGAGACAGCAGTTCAGGGTGATATCCTTGTTGATGATTTCTCAAATTGACAGCTCTAACGATTTCCCCTCCGCTCTAACTCCGCCTTCTCTTCCCTTCCACAGCACACTCCAGATCATCCACCTCCACACTCCCCCTCTTCACCCTTACATCCCCCCTCTGCTTAACCTCCCCTCTATCCAAAGTCCGACTATTCCTCCTATCCGGCGAATCGGAAACCATTTTCCCCTCCACCCCATCCTCAGCCCAAAAATCCTTCGAAGTAGAAAGCACAAACAAATCATCCTCCAAATCCGCCAAAGCCTTCTTAACTCTCGGCTGCCTCGTAACAATCTCCAACAACTTCTTAACATCCTCAGCCGGAAGATCATTAACCAGCGCCGAAAGTCTCGTCTCCTTCTTACACACCACCTCCCTGAAAATCGTCCACCGCGGGCCCTTGGGTCTTAAATCCCCCTTCCTCTTCCCCTTAAGAGCATATTCTTTCCAAAACCCCTCCCTAAAAAGTTTCATAACAAACTCATCAGGAACCCTAGTAACAGTCTCCGTAACAGGAAGCCTTCCCCTCTTCCCCAACCTTTTCCCTTCATCCAGATACCCTTGATAAGTAATCCCCGAAGGCCACTCACTCATAACATGATACTTCTTCCCCCTTTCTCCCTCCCCCATATGTGGACCCTGAGGAACAGGAAACTTCCTAAAACTCTCCACCACAACCCCCCCGAAAATCCTCTCGATTAAATCAAATCCAGCTTCCACAACCACATTTCCTCTCCATCCCACTTTTGCCCCTAATACATGGCCATTAACAACAGCATTAATCGCATGAGCGATTTCATGAACAATCGTAACCGCAATTTCAAATTCTACTTTGCGTAATTCAATCTCTGCAACATCCCCTTTCTCAAACCCTTTGAGACATCTTCCCAAATTCTGCAAATTGGTCGTGTTGATTAAAATCCTCGAAGTTTTCCCGCCGGCCCAAGGGTATTTTTCTTGTAATTCTTCCGACAAGGGAGGTTGTGAGCAGGTTTTATGTCGACCGTTGATTTTCCAGCCTTTTCCTGGTTTGGTGGAGAGTTTTGCTGTGCGGAAATGGATGAGACCGGTTAGTTCTAAGAGGAGGTTTTTGGTTTTTGTTCGTAAGGCTGGAGTGGCGGTTTTCATGTCTCGGGGAGGTAGGCGGAAGAGGGCGGCTCGGGAGAAGAAATGGTCGACTGTCTCTTCCGTTTCCTTCAAACCCCTCCAGATGGCTTCCACTGTGGTAGGATAATATCTCTTGGCAAAAAACCCAGGTTGGAAAATCATATCATGTCCCTCCATCACCTCATCCCCATCCATCACCTCATCCCCATCCATCACCTCATCCCCATCCACCTCATCCCTCACCGCCTCCACCACCCCTTTTGCCTTCCCCTTCCCCCTCCCCTCCTCCCCCTCATCCTCCCTCCCAGGATCAACATCAACCCACAACCCCCCCCAAACAGCAGTTCCCACAAACTCCACCATCCCCTCCGAACCCAATAAATTCGAAACCAACCTCAGCGTCATACGCAAAGCATTATATTCCACATATCCCAAATTCTCCCAATAACAAGCCGATAAAATCGGATGAATAGGACTTATCAGAGAGTCGTTGTCTGTGCTGAGATGAGGGGTTTCGATGAAATTGTGGAATTCTGAACAGCAGAATTGTGCGCAGATGGGGGAGTCCTCCTCGGTGCGCTTGGGAGAAGGGGAGGGGGAGGTGGTGTTGGTGGACATTTTCTTTTTGGATGGGGCGGTTTGAATTGCGTTCGCTGCGATGGGGGTGTTCGGTGTGCGTTGTGTTGCGGAGCTCTTGGCTCGGACTGTGAATGGAACAAAGCACAGATCGCGGTCCGCTTTCGAAGCTTCTTTGTAGCGATCGAATTACCTTTATTTTTTGTGCGTCTTTCCTGTTGACGTCCCAAGCAGAGTTCGATGGAACGTTTAAAGTCATACTGTGGTACAGGTTAAGGTTCTGAAAAGCTGGAGAAAAAGCTTGTTGATACGTGTCAGTCACATTATGGAAGCCGCCGGAAAGCGGCCATGCATTAAAATTATCCAATTTAATGTCTACCCAAACGCCTTTGCAGAGGCAGTGCTCTGATTCAGTGATTTTCAGTGTCGCAATAGACACCCTACCCGACTCCCGATCCCGCGCAGTCCTCCAACCAATTCTCTTTCCCAGATCACCCATTCACAAAATCGAGGATGTCATGTAGACAGAGACCATCAGCAGGCAGACGAGAACCACCCACATCCAGAACTGCCCCGAAACATTGCTCGACGGCCCATTGACCACCGGCATCTTCTTCGCGGAAACCTTCATAACCGCTGCCGTCTCCATCATGTGAGCCAGTGACTCAATTCGCAGCTCAGTCTTGGCTTCCTTCATGGGTGACCCAAGTCTCACAATGAGGACGGATTCGCCTGGGGTGTCCGTCGGAGACTGTCCAGCGATGTCGAGTTGGCTGAGGTCTCTCACAGCAGCATCGCTCGAAGCGTCCAATAGTACGACGATGGTTGGCTTGGTCGTCGTTTTCTTCAAGGAGACGGTGAAGGAGATGCCGAGGTTTGCAAAAGAGCGGTACTTTCGCTCACCCTTGCGCTTCTTCTCTCCGTCTGCGACTTCGACCATATCGAAATTCGGCATTACTTGATGCGCAGCGGATGGGATGCGCGCGGGAGAGGTTTGGACCGGGACATCTCGGTCGGAAGTTGACGGAAGACTCGCGCATAGCTCCGTCACAGGCACTGACTCCGCAGTGTCATCTGAGATGCTCGCAAAGGAAACTTCTTCCTCCCTTTCCGAGCCTTGCTGGACGGTATCGCTCGCCACTGACAGCTCCTCCAGCGCAGCATTGACTTCGGCAGCGCAGATGCTCTCGGCTTCGTCGACGGGGCTCTCCACGACAGTCTCTTCCAAGCAAGCGAAGGAGTTTCTCAGTTCCAGAACGGTGGCAGCACCCTTCATCTTGGTAGTTCGTGGCATAGTGTCAGCGAACTTGGAGGAGCGATCCAGATCACCCGTGTTGGCAACCAACTTGCCCATCTGCGGAGCTGGTCGGGTTGCGGGAGCAGCAAGCGTCGTGACTGTCACCCCATCCCGGCTCATCCGAACGGGAGCACGTGCCTTGCGAACGATCTGATACCTCTCGCTGTAATCAGAGGACGATGTCTCCCCCTTCCAGTTGATGTACTCGAAATGGTACTTCGGTGGAGTGGCCGGTGTGGGTGCTGGTGGCGGTGGAGAGAATTGCGGTAAGGTCCGGATTGTGTCTTCATCCGAGTCCGATCCGCTGTCGTCCTCGGATGGCTCGTCGTCATCCTCGCTCTCGGTGGACTTGGGAGCTTCCTCTGCCACACTCTCCGTCCGTGGCGAGTCGACGGGCTCCACCTGGTTGGTACGACCAGAGTTGAGGAGCTGCGCATTGCGACCGTGAGACTCAAAGTCGGCAATGTAGTTGTCGAGGCGATCAGCAAAGACATTGTTGCTGACATCAAATCTGTTATCCTCAGGGCGACTGGGTTGTCCCTCAAAAAGTGCGCGGCGCGCGAGCTGCTCAATTGCCGTCAAGAGGTATGTCATGGAGGGCTTCAAGAAGGCATGCTGGGAAAAATCGATGCCCGGTCGACCCCGGGAAAATCTGGCGAAGCACAAGTCGAAAAGGTCCTGTGCTGATTGTGTTGTGACACCCTTGGATGCGCAGTGCGCGATGTCTGCGAAGATTCCGTTGGCGATCTGCTCGGCCGACGGCTCCGGCTCCAGGAGTGCAGCGCGCTCAAAGTCGTCGATGATGCTGGCAATCGACATGGCCATGATGCGCGATTGGTGAGAATGTCGGTTGGTTTTTTGGCGGTGTTGAGGTGTTGAGCTCGCTTGATTGGCGATGATTCGTTGGCGGAAGGCGGTGTGTTGCTGCGGCGAGCAAGGATGAAGTGTCGTTGCTGTGAGCAAGGAAGAAGTGTTGTTGGTGAATGATGGAAGAGTGGATGACGTTGTTGGTTCCGAGTTGGAAGATGTCTGAGGAAGAAGGTTGACGAGGTACTTAATCTCCGAAAAGTCGAGTGCGAAATCCACATCTGGTACGGAGTGAATTTGACTTTTGCATGTGCCAGAAACTTAATATTCACTCATGCCAAGTGGCTTTCTGGAGTTACTAGCGATACGGAGCCAGCCGTATACATGAGGACATCTGATATACTCTTGAAGGCAAAGAGTGAATATAGATGCATGAGTTGCCAGGCCAAAGCACTGGCTCGGTTGGTGGTGAGCTACATGGCTAGTTCTGGAGGAGGACGGTGGAGCGCGGATTGGGAAAAATTTAGCCTTCATGAGTAGCACCATGGCTCTTTGGTAAGTTTGACAAACGTGTCCTTTGCGTGTTGGAAATCCAGTCAAGCCGGACCGTAGATCTGGACATGGCCCTGGCTTCACAGTCCATCGCTGCGGGTGACCAACCTTCTCGGCTCTGTGGGAACTGACGAATGATATCTCACCGGCTGGAATACCTACTTGTCGACCACAGCTGAGACTTGGTGTCGTGGCTATCCGCAAGACTAATCTTCGGATGTTCCGGATCTGGTACATTCATGGAAGGGCAGAGCGGCCGCGAAGAAGTCTCATCAGTAGATATGCCACGATTCAACCCACCCATTGAATCCCCTTGGATGAAGTGCTTGCTTCGTGTGCGACAAGAGGAGTGGCCTGCACATCTTAATCAGCTGTCCAATGTGCAATGCGGTGGACTTCTTCAGCCGTGAGAAGGGACTCTCGACCATGAGCCTTGCGCAGCGCCATCGCCCGGGTGGTTGGCAGGCCGTGGACAAGGTGCTTGAAGCCAAACACAGGCCCGGGTATCCGCTTCTATCTCATTGAGAGAACCATCGCAATCGACATCTGCCTTTCGCCGGCGTGAGGCAAACTTGCTGCGGAGGAGATATCAAAGACGAATCCTGCTTTGCCACGCTGTCTGCTGCCGTATGTCCTACGTCTCTGTGTTGTTGTGCCATCTTCAAGTATCTCCCACGACCTGGCATGGACGACGTATACCTCTCCGAGACCCATGTATGACGCTGCTCTTCTTGTGGATTGCCGCTCCAATCCCGTATTGCTTTTGCGCTTGGCTCCGTAGCCTGCTGGTCATGATGTTGGCGTTGATTCGGACGGTCGGTATTCGTAGGGCTCGATACGCTGTCGATGGTGCTAAGGTGAGACGGGATGTTACGACAACCTGGAAGTTTTGCGCAAAGTCTTCGTCCAGCGGAAAGTGTGGAGGGCTTCACATGGTCAGCGCATCCTGCAACTTCAAGCCAGAACAGCCGGAAGAGGCGGCTTCACCGAGGAAGAACGCAGCAAATCACCACAATGACCATAAATAACATAGCTTACTCCCGACAGAGAAGCAACCTGAAGGCCAAAAGCATTTCGTACTCCGTTTATTAGTATCGCAGCCGGTCAGCGGCATTCCGGGAACAAGCAGTCGTGCTACATCAACCCTAACCCTAAGCAGATTCAGCGAGCAGCTCCAATCGGCAGCAACATGGTGACTCTGACGCAAGCACATTGCATTCAATCCACAGCGCATAATAAAATCTCAAAATGGCTACGAGTAGACAGCGGGAACCATCAAGTTTCCAGTTTTGCATCCAAGCTGAAAGCCCATGTTGTACCGATGGAAATTGCCAAATGCCATAGCCAACAAACGCACACATTAAGACAACGAGTAGTTCCACGAACCTCGATACACTCGTATCTTCAGATCCGGATACTGCGTATCCAAGTCCACTTTTGATCCTTGCCAGCCCCATCAATCACGTCCCGCTTTGCGTGTTCCAGACACGACCACCGCGAAAGCAATCAGCTCATCCAACTCCGTGGTTTCCATCGCCACCCTAACCCTCACCTTTAACCTGCTCGCAGAGTGGATGGTTGGTATCTCCCAAGTCGCCGTCGGCAATACGGTCTGCACAGCGGAGGGTTCCGTCAAACTCAACTACGAAGCACTGCTGTGGCTCATACCTCCGCTTGAGCGCTTACAGCCTCGTTGATAAAGTCCTCGACGAAGAGTGGCTTCTTCGCTCCACCGCTCTTCGAGGCCTTGTTCCGCGAAAGACGGTATTGCATAGGAACGCCGCGAGCAGCGTTGTAGTACTTCTGTCTTGACTTGCCAGTCGGGAGGCGCTTGAGGAGAGAAGGGTTGAGCGTGTGATGCGAATGTGAGGAGGAATCGTGCGACCGTCAGAGTATGGCTCGCCCGACCGATTCTTGTTCTTGGGTACCGCTGCTGGACTCGTTGCAGGGCAAGCAACCTAGTGCCCTGAGCTCGAGGCGTCATGAACACTCCAATCCCGTTCCGCCTTGGTGTCCCCAAGAAGCAGTCGGAGACCATCGAGCAGGTCGATGCTCGTCAAGAGAAGGATGTGCACCAGGTGACTGCCCGTGCGAACGCCCTGCTGCCTGTGGACGACGACTTGGCCACCGCAATGGAGAACTCCCTCGCCCCCGGAGGTTCGAACCCTGTCGTTCCATCCTCCAACGTCGACCTATCTTTCAGCATGCCGCCGCCGCCTGCGCCTGTGGTTCCGCAGTCTTGCGTGCCGTCGCCACTTGTTCCTCGCCAGAGACCTCTTGCTCCAGTGGAGCCGTTCCCTGCGTTCGCGGCTGCCGCCGAGGTACAGGATCCCACGCACCAGGAGCTTCGCCGCCGTTTCCGGCAGTACGGTTGCAACGATCAGGACGAACCTTACTGGGATGAAATGATGCACAAAATCATTGCATCCGATGGCCAGAGGGCCCGCAACTACATCGTGTAGCTCGCCGCGGTTGAGCTTGGTGGCGAAGTGTCGTTGTCGGAAGCCGCGGAAGTTTCAAGAGTAACGGAGGCAGTGGAACTGCCGAAGGATTCTGCCCTGACTTTTCACGGGCTTCCAACGCTTCAAGTTGTCGAAAAGATGCTGCAGATCTCTCATCTCAAGCCCTCGTTCGGGTGTCCGGCCGCCAAATATCTTGTACGCATTGAGAACATATCGCTGGATGACGAGTCTCACTGCAAATCAAGCCAATGTAAGAGCAAGTGCGCCGAAGTATACTTGCGCGAAGAATTACCGGCGCTGGCCAGCAATAGACCGATGTGTATAGGCGTGTAGAATGACGAGACACATTCTGGTCTTCGCTTCCCATTCCATTTGCTCGTCGATGTCCCTGGAGGAATGGGTGCTGTATTTCGCCAATGATTTGTCCCTCCTCCGCTTCCAACTTGCTGCAGATCCTCAGACGTGTGTGCGCCATGCCCGCTGGCATCTTGTTGTCTGACATGTTGGTCATATAGTACCAAGACTTGAACTCTTGATGATAGTCGGATAAGGCCGCATGTATTCCTGCTGCGATTCGTTCGATCTTTTTCGTGTTCGGCTTTTTGAGAAGGAACGCTCGCAAACGCTCATGATCGATTTTCAATTGCGTTGAGAGYAATCCGGCCGGACGATATCGCCAGGCATAGAAGAAACGAAGTAGAAAGCTCTTGCAGTTGGACGAAAGATTGAGTATACAACGAGCAAGGCACGATTAAGCCAACTATGGAACGTCCCGAGCGGGCCGCCAAGCCCCACTTCTCCACACGCGAACTTGTCACATGAAAGAACCGGCAACTCGAGCGCTACCACATTTTCGAGAAAGAAGAAGAGACAATGTTTGCAGTGGAAGTCAACTTCGGATCGCTGGACGCATAATAGCTTGAAAACAATTTTGGATATATGGTTTGCTACGGACAGGAGGTTTGCCTCAACCCGAATTGCCATCTCCAACATCTAAGCAGGCTCAACAAAGACCGCATGTATGCCAGGGTGTGGTAGCCTTATGGTATGCAGTTGAGCTCGGGGAAGAAGACTTGYTCGCTTGTGTKCTCACAGTGCCGCACCATATAGCTTGCAGTAGTCAGTCGAACATGCTCTCGCTCGCCGTAGCTGGATTGACGACGGGATACGCACTTCCGCTTCCATCATCTTGGCCCTCGGTCTGCTCCGATCCGTCATTAACAGCCTCCTTGTTCAGCGCCATCTTCTCCGCAGCATCCACCAACCTCGCGTACTCAACAGCATCCACCTCGCCCTCACAAACAACACACTCCTCCCCACCCTTCATCACCAATCGAACTCCCTCCTCCACCTTCTCAACCCGCACAATATCCTCCCCAAAAACCACCCTATCCGCGCTCTCAATCTCCCACAACCTCTGCGAAGCACAAACAACATAGTACTCCTCGACCTTCTTCTCCGCAACCGCCATCGCAGCCTCAAGCACCCCATCTCCAACATCCTCCACTCGATCCGCCTTCTCCATCGCAACCTCGGACTTCCTATCCCTACTAGCCTGATACGCCCCCAAGAACCCACAAAGCTGCACGAGATTCTCAATGTCGTATTTGACTGGTGCTCTTCGTCTAATCTGCGCGATCCACTCCTCGAGGTTGTCAACGACGCGCTGGTATTGAATGGCGTAGACGTCGAGCAGAGCGGCGTAAGCTTCGCTTTCAGACTCTTGGAGACCGGAAAGCGTCATCTCGGCGGCGGGAGCGATGGTGCGGTTCTCCTTGTAGGCTTGCGCGACGTTGATGCGGGCGAGGAGGGGAATTTGCGCGCAGAGGACGCTGGCATCTGGTTCGTTGGTGACGGGAGGGGGGAACATTTCGTCTCCGTCTCCGTCAGAGGAGGTGGAGGAGGAGTCGAGGGTTTCGATGGTGATGTAGTAGGAGTGACCTTCGCGGAGTGGGAGGAGCTTGTGTTTTGAGCCGATTTTTGATCGTTGGGATGATGTTTGGGAGGAGAAGTAGACGGAATGGGTGTTTGGAGAAAGTTCGAGTTGGGGCGGCTGGATTTGGCCTAGTGAGTCCGGGGTCACGAACGTCAGGGACATGGCTGCTGGAAATCACGAGCGAGATGACGAGGGCTGGCAAGAAGTGTCTAATCGATAGAGTAGGAAAGAGGCTGTACAACCCGAGAAGAGTCACGAATATATTGAATTGTGAAACGCTTGCTACGAGACAAAGACAAGAGCTGGCAAACCTGACATGCATGTTATACTTTATGGCGAGATCTCCTGCTTTGTGCTGCACATTGCCGCTACAAGGACCAGTGCAGTAACAAACCCAGAGCGACCGCTAGYTACTACCACACTCACTCGATCCAATGCACGGCCACTCATTCATTGTGCGTAGGTCAAGATGGCAGCGGGCCAGCAGCCAACTGTATGGAATACCTCCCCCAACAAGGCGGGAAGATCAGATCAGGCGCACTTTCAAACACCGGTACGCTATTCCATACTTCATCTTCCCCGGGCTACAGTCATTCGTAGCCTGCTTGTACAGACCCGGATGCTTTGCTCACACCCTCGTAGCGCCTTGATCCAAGCAAGGTCGACGACACACTGCTTTCAACATCCTATGTCGAAGCGCTTCCATACCAGTTTAAAAGACTACCTGTAGTCTCACAGCGGAGAAAGTCTCCATCACAACACGGTGGGGTGTACACGCTCACGAAAACATCCAGATTCAGCAGCAGACCCACGGCATTGTTCATTGTAACTCAATTTGGTCATCACTTGCTGAACGTCGAACTGGCTGCATCTGACCGACCTCTCCAGTGAACCATATCCCTTTGCTGGCAGCCGGAGAAGGCGTTCATCATGTGAGTCGCCGCCGGCTAAATCCATCTTTGTGAGCGAAGGTCCATGACCGTAATGCCTTACATTCATCTTTTTGGATGGTCCTTCAGGGATGCGCAAGAGCTGTCTGGCACAGGACGGGGTCGATGACCGTGATAGTTTGGGAACCTGGTGGCTCAAAAGGTGTTTATCCAAATTCTACATCACTTTCGCGCGATTTCACTCCGGCGCCCTGTGTCTTGCGGTACTTTCCAGTCCGAATCGGTGCCTACGCTATCCGTGTCCGAAAGGAAGACTCGTCTGTTTCCAACTTCCATGCCYTTGTTGAGGAGTGCTCAGAGAACCCAGGCTCAGCATCCTTGTGGACTGACTCGATGTATCCGCGTGGCGAAGAACGCGAACCATGAGAGCGAGGTCCACCCTTGACAAGCGGAAGGTAATGCCCAGCCGCACGTTCGATAGCCACTGACATATGATATTCGAATCGAGTCCTCCTCCACCAGTTCTTCCACCCTTCTTTCGTCACACCCAAAGCATCACACACCTTTCCCTTGCGTCCCCACGGTCTGTTCGATGTCGATATTGGTTGATCTTGAGGATCGGCGTTGGTAGGAACGACTGGACTACTGCTGTCGGAGATGAGGATTGCAGACATCTTCTGCTTGACCGTGATGGTGTCTGCTGCCGATGTTCGCTGCCGCTGAGGACGCGCGCTGCTGCGCGTTGACGGACTGGCGGGTTACACGCTGCGCTTAGGAGCATTGGAGTGGCGATCCAGATGCCGGCGATATCTCACTGCAGGGGCCGCGCGATGGTGACAGACGTGTTGAATGCGATCGCGGAGGCGGGTGTTTTATAACAAGAGTCAGGCCGCTGGCGGCTATGCTCTTCATATATCCACCGCTCTTTCGGTATGTTCGGTCCTCTCTCGCTTCCGCCCTCGGACGCGTGGCAATCATCCTGGAGTACTGTTGGTCTCGCAGCGTCCTCTCAGCGACTTGTGAATGTAGACGGCGCACGTGAGACTACTTTGGTGTTGGCGTTCTCGGTCGCTATCGTACAAGCGGCAAGTCGTTCATGACCGCAGGGCGATGGGGTATGCTTGAGGTTCTGCACTTCAGCTCAGTGGAAACATCATTCCAATGCTGCCAGATATGAGAGGATGAAGTCGAATGTTACTGACCGCCGTAATCAGCCTGACGACGCGTGAGTGGCGACCAATCGCCAGTACCTCCCTGCCATTGTTCCGCTCGTTGAATAAATCGTAGATGTATCAGCCTCCTCCGGCCTGCAGTGGCGGACATTTGAGACATGGAGACCCGACTTGGGTGGGAAGTGGAGGGAGAAGCATCCACGTGGAGTCTTTTGAGAATGGCAGGCATGAGCGGAGCAGTATGCTCACGGCACTGACGAWTCGGCGACCGACCGGTGCTGGCGCTGTCCATGTCCCTTCCGTCTTCGTTCCCTAGAATGCTCACCTTTTTTTCTTCGCGGCGCATTCCCCATTAGTCACTTTTTCGTAGGTTTGAACCTCTTTCCAACGCAGTATCCTCATTTACCACGCTTTCGTCAGTCTCCGTCGTCATCAGGTTCTGGCCGTGGCAAGAGAGCGGTCCTGCTTAAGTCGGCTGCTCCGATCGAGTCCTCGTCTTCGTTGTCTTGTGCTATATCTTCCAAAGCTCGGAACGTGGGTGCCGCGCTGTCCATGATGGCCACGAAGTTGTCCATCGAGAGGGATCTCGGAGCTTGGTTCCAGCGTTCGGAGCTCTTAGATGTAATCAAGACCAGTGGCGGTCCCAGATGTCGTTGGTATTGTCCGCCGCGGCGGCGCAATCGGAATCATATCGTCCGGGTGTTTGTGTTGATTCAGGTCAAAGTCGAGGTGGATGTTTCTCAGAATGTGTCGATCTCTCCTCCAATATCTCGCTCATTGAATCAATTGTAGAGGGATGAGCTTCCTGTTGCCTACCGTTGCGGATCTGTGCAGATGAGGGAGGTAATATGGGGCCGGAGATGAGGGAGGAGAAGGTGGGTGGCGGCGCTAATGATGGCAGATCGGGCGCTATTTGCGGGAGGAGAAGCATGTTCAGCGCGGCGATGGAGACATGCTCGTTCATATCTCGCCGTTGGCAAGGCCGATGGCGTGGAGAAGGAAGAGTAGGATGAGCGGGATGAGCGGTGCCATGCTATCCGGTATGATTACCTCCAGCTCCATCTACACCTCCAAGTTCACCACGGCCTCGGTAGACATGCGGCGTGATCTGGTGAGGGTGTTGAAGATCATGGCGTCGAGGGAGTTGTTGATGGCTGCCCAGTTGATGGATTGTTGTACAGGAAAAGGTATAGATGAAGGTGAAAGAAGCAATGGGAAAGGAAAGGAGTTCAGGCAAAAGCAGAAATTCCAGGACGAAACCAACCGCCTAAATCTCACCTAAGGCACAATTTCGGCGCCTAATTCTTTCACGCAGATAAATCCCCGGAGATCTCCAATCTCCATGCTTTGTACACCCTGCGGGGATTTCCTYCCTCCTTGGCCGAGTGGTGTGAATTTGTGTGATCAAACTCGTAAGTCGTCCGTTCGATCCCCTCCCCCGTTTCCCCATGTGCAACGTGTTCCTTCCCGCTTCCTAACAGCGAGCTATGCCGACAAAGAAAGACATCATCCGATGGTCGTTTCACTACCCCCGGACTCAACCGAGTCGCGGGGGTAGAGCTTTTGTCTTTTGGATGGAGGATGTTTGGGACGGGGAGGGGCTTCTTTTTTGGGCTGGGCCCCAGGTTCTACGTCTTACTTTGGCGGTGGATTTGGGTGCTGCAGAGCTCATCTTACCATCGCTGCCTTGTTCTACGTATACTATGGAAGGAGAGGGTGTTGTGGTCCCGTCAAAGTCAGGCCCATCAGTGGCAATGGAGCCAAGGTCAACGATTCCCTGGCGAAGTAGGCCCTACTCTCAATGTGACCATTCTTTTTGCCAAAATACCACACCAGTTGACGCGTTTCATTTCCACGACCGCCATTTTCCTCCTATAATATTGCCACCATGATGCAATGGAAGGCCTTCATCACTCATCCCTTCACACTCACCATGGTCAATTATAGACGTGTTGTGGATGAACAATGATTTTTGCAAGATGCTGCATGGCTTCACACGCTGCTGCCGTGTTTTCAAAAAAACCGAGGACTTGAGGATTTGTGGAGACGCGTCTGGCTGCTGTCAATCACCATTGGATTCCACCCCCGAGAACAACACCACTTCGCATGCTCAGCTAGCGAACTCACCAGGATGCCCTCAAGAGCTTCATGGCACTCTTGGAAAGTAGCGATGCGCTGAACAAGCACTGCACATCTCGTAGGGCGGAATAATGCCTGCTACAGCTTTGCCTGGACGTGGGCTGTCGATCGACGACGACGACGGCCTCATCCGCCATGCTCTCCGGGCGCGTCAACTCTACCGCTTGCTACAAACGAGGCCTACCGCAGCTCCATAAAGAGAACCCCCGCACGCCGGCTCCAGCAAGAACGTTGTTTCCGTATAGCAGAGCGCCGACAGCAGTGATGCTCCGACGACGGCTGTGGCACGGTCTTATCGAGCAGACCATCATCAACAAGGATGATAACATGATACTCTACGCCGTCGTCAATCAGAACAGGTTGGCGCATGTCCTTCTCMGGTACCACGACCTAGCAGAGCTGAGGATCCTTCTCAAAGCAGAGCACACGGCCTCACCACGACGCTTTCGCAACGGTTCAAGATCAATCAAAGGGAGGAGGATAACGGAGATACAGCTGTAAGATTCAAGATCCAAGATCAACTGACTTGCCGGTTCGGCGAGATACCCACGGTAAGCGCGAGGCAACTTCGAAGGGAAAGTGGCGACGACAGCCTTCATCTCCAAATCCCCCAAAGGCAGGCGACGAAACACTGACCTACGGACATCGACTCGGAAGCACACCTTTTACGTGACAGATAGCATCGAATATGCTGGTGCACGGTGGCCATACTCTACGAAGCCACTTTGCGCGCTACGCGTCGGTGGCGAACGCACAACCGCTTGAAGATCAGAAGCACGCGGACAAGGRTGGCAAGAAGATATCGGTGGGAGATACCGAGGAGGTCCAAACCAACAAGGGGAATTGACGCAAGAGAGGCGAGTGCTGCTGGGCAGCAGCCTTCCTCGATGTCTTACGTCCTCGCTTACGGCCCCGCCCGTTTCTCCACACTGGATCAGAGACTCCCACCGTCAGCGCCGGAGAGGATCATCACCAAAACAAGTAGACTGTGTTGATGCGCGCCAAAGGACTTGAGAGCCATGCTAGCTTTCTGCAGGGCTGGTCAGTCCCGGAGCGGCAGAAGGTCATCTACAGCACCAAGCCAGTCTAGCGCTTTGCACCTCTACTGGGTAATCTCCTATCCTTTTTCGATGGCACTGGAGTTTACCTGCACGGTCCTCACAGTGCGAATGATTGCCYCCATCATGGCTCTTCGCCACGTCGAGGATGCAGAGCAGCGAATGCCACTTGTTGCCCATGCGCTTCGACCCACCTGCCTTGACATACACGGCATGTCTCTGCAGTACGATAGGTTTCAGCTGTGTTTGAAAACATCATAGTTAAAGAATCCAGCGAACAGTCAGGCAGCCCAGGTCAGTCCGCTCGCTGAAGCAACGTCTATCGGAGACTACAAGATCCCATTTGCAAACCTGCCGGAGGGACACAGTCCAGCAATTGCCATAAATCTGTTCGCAGTATCTGCAGGTAACGTCCCGGGTATCAACTAAGACCCAATCACTTCGTCAGGTCAAGTCCTCAATCGAAAGCAACTACACACCATAATTGAGCCGGCGGAGAACACTGCACGTGTCTTCGAACCGGCTTGATGCTCCTTGCCGTCTTCTGCGGCGTCCATGCAAAGCTACACAAGGACAACAAGTCTTTCCGGTACAAGCGTCAATACCTCCGAGCTTCCCAGCGTCTAATAAGTGCTACATGGATACAACGACGGCAACGTGATTGAATGCACTGGCAAGAGAGCTTCTAGCTTTGACCGGATCTGTTGGGCAAAGTACAAGACTGTCAAGTAGCCTCCGTCAAGCATTGGCCAGCATGCAGGAGAGGAAATCAGGATCAGCCAGAGTGTAGGAAATACACCCACCGTAGAGATGAATACACCTGCGAACAGGTGCTGTACCCTCATGATCCGCATGTCTTATGCAAACGACTTCTCGGTGAGAGGGATGCCGGCCTCGGACGATTCCCCAGCGGAATCGACTCGATTTGAGGCGTTTCTCAACGTGCGACTGACCACTGGCACTGATCTGAGACGGAGAATGGAGTGAGAGAATAGCTCGAGCAAATGGGACGCTGACTGGAGCGGGAGAAACTCCCTCCTGCAGTCAATTCATGGGGGTGGTAGAGTACCGCCGTCAGATATGCTACACTCAACACTTAGCGCTGCTAGGCTTCGCGAAGGACAAATCAATCGTCATCGTGTGTGAGTACCTGCCGTTACATCCTTTCACCCGACGCAATTACCCTGCTCCGCATGGATGCCTGGGAGAAGGGGTTTCTCGGACTTCCAACCATCGATGAGGGCATCAATAGTCCTACATATGGCCGATGAGT
The DNA here is from genome assembly GCF_900074925.1 of Ramularia collo-cygni. Taxonomy (NCBI): domain Eukaryota; kingdom Fungi; phylum Ascomycota; class Dothideomycetes; order Mycosphaerellales; family Mycosphaerellaceae; genus Ramularia; species Ramularia collo-cygni. Next base: position 259,211 of record NW_019716269.1, on the reverse strand, counting down.
GTATGGATCTCAAGACGGAAAACGACACTCCGCACTCTGTGCAATCGATCCTTGACAATGGTACTGGAGAGTCCATCGACTAGACGATGCAGTGGAGAGTCCACCAGTCCGACACAGACCTGAAAGTCCATCTCCGACTGAATGCACCCCACAGGCTTTTCTAAAGATCTTCATAGGACTATTGATCAATACGTCTGCACATGCGTTCTTGCATCCACGAGCCTCATGAACGCTGATGAACTACGTTCAGTCAGCCAGTGTCGGGAGGTCAAGACCGTCAACGGAAAGTTTGTACGCACCGCGTGAGACTTACGAAACAGGACTAACAGGCATGACCTGACTGGAAAGCGCTACTGTCGRTCTTTCAAGCACAAGGATACTCCACGCCACACTTGATACGACGTCACATTTGCGGCTGCAACTACGTTGGAGCAGGACATAWGGACACAAAGTTATCACACACCCACTAGAAACTCATACGTGGCGAGGAAGGAAGTCTCTTTGATACAAGGGGCGACCGCAAAGTTAGAGCTCAGCATGAGCTGAACCGTTCAAAAATCGGCTTCCCTCGCCATGATAGAAGACATGGTGCCAGAGTAAGCAAAGAGGAACTACCGGCAAGCATGTTCTCCATCGAGTAGACGTTGTGGAGCACTTCATGGATTACCGTGAGACAGAGGTGACGCACTTCAAGGTGGGATCGTTCATTGAATGTTAAGATACTATCATATGGAACAGCTGTTGATTCTTGACTGACAATTCAGCAGTCGGCGGCACACAAATAGTCCTTCTTGAAGCCAAAACTCCCATTCTCTGTCTGGTAACGGAACTCCTGCAAAGACAACCATTGTCTTAGCAGCTAACGCCAAAGTCCACAAACCCGCGCATCATCCCKAGTATGAGTACCGCGGTGGAACAACGATACGATGCAGTTCCTCGTCTGTGAAATGGTTCACACGAGACACAGTATGTTCCGCCATCGCCCATCGATCCTCCGTCCCCGAAAGTTCCGCGCGGTGAATCACCAATTTCATCAGAACCCCAACGAGATCGCCCATCGTTGCGGCTCGAATCTCAGCATGGATACGGCATACCTCCTCCCGGTGCCTGTGAGAGATCCCAGAATGGCGGACGATGGTGTACGTGAGGGAGACTCTGTAGTCCTCCGCTCTCTGGTTTTGAGTGAGAGGCATCGAAGCCCAGGATTCGTTCAGATCGCTGTAGATCAGCTGGGCCTCTTCGATGTTCTGAATGACAAACTCGATACGGTCGTATTCGCGTTGCGAGAAGGGTGGGAGGTATGTTGTTTCGTTTGGAGTTTCAAACAACCGGGGAGGTCCTGTTGTGCGAAGTGGTTTTCAGGGCAATAAGTGGAGATTGATGCGAGCGAGAAGTCTCTCTGTCTTGCTCATCTTTCGTTGCCATTCTCTGATAAGGAAGTTGTTAATGTAGATCTCGGGGTTATTCACAGGTGAGTCTGTTCCAAGGTATATCATCTGGAGATGGAGACGCTTCGAGGCGCTGATGGTGCGGTTGAAGAGATGGCAGACGCGCTGTGCGCGGAGTAAGAGGTCGGGTGCTGGGAGATGTGAGAGGATGTTCTCCAGGAGTTCGATGGTTTGGAAGACTCTGCGGCAGGCTGGACCCGTATTTTTGGGTTTGGGACGACGTTTGCGTTGCAGGCGGTCAAGCATGCCGCGAATTTTACCATGTTTGCTATTGTTGTTATGAAAGAGTGTGGTTCACTGCGCGAGGACTGTTGTGCAGTTGTTGATTTGTAGTGGTTCCAGCGAAAATGAATTTAGGCTGGATTTGGATTGGTCGTAACTTTGAACAAAGAAAGTTTGAACGGCAGTGTAAGTCACTTTCAATCGGCGCGCTGCGTGAAAGTGGTACCAACAGAGTGTTGACAAGCGTGGTGTTGTATATATATGTTGCTCGTTCACCTCGACAATGCCATTCATCTGGCCTAGCAATGGCCAATCTATTGACAATGCCTTGTAAGCAGAACTCATTTCATTGTTCTTGCACACTGCTCGACTTTCCTCTTGCTCAACTCAGGCACAAGGACGATATGCAAGGGATGGCATAGGCCGCGATAAATTATTATCTTGAAATTACAAGTATCTTGTCGAAGTTCTCGATGCGACAGCTGCGGGAAGTGATGAACGATTATAGCAAAGTGTCTGTGTGATGATGAGCTATCCACCGTGGGAGACCTATATCCTTCTTATGTTCATATACTTTCGTAAGCTAACAACGGGTGAACGGACAAACAGGCCAAACATCGAACTACTTAGGAGGGCTTAGAAGGCACGCGGCATATCCTCGTACAGGGAGAGCAGATGGAATGCTTCCTGCATAGCCTCTCTGTGGAGTCACACTGTTCGTTGTACAGCAAGGTCGACGACAAGACTGCTGATGCTACTAGATTCAACTTCTTTCTCGTGCATCTTTTTAAAAACAATGAAGCAAGGACGACTTTGCAACGTTCCAAGGCGAAAATCGCCCTTGAGGTAGTTGTAGTTGGGCACAGCACGATACAAAGGCAAGAAGCATGAGTCACTTTGAGTTCCTCTGTTGCAGCGGACCAAAGCTCCGGATAGCATGCAGTGCTTACACTACGGGGCGACACGAGTAATAGGGGCAAGACTTTTAAAGATTCAAAATCAGATACCCCTTTGCTCTTTCGACATCAATTCAAGAACTACAGATGATTTATGTTTTCCCTTTCGATCGAACGGCGAAGTTGTGCAACCTCCAACCATATAGCTGCATGACTGTCAGCAATTCGCCCAATCAATCCAATCAGACGCAAAACATACCCGAGTCATCCTCCTCCCATTCCTCCGGAGTACACTTTCAGGCATAGCCTGTCGTCGCTTACCATGCGTGGGATCATGGAAAACCACCTTGGCATAGCTGTCCAGTAGATTCCTCATCTGAAACGCATATTTTGATCCATCTATGCACTGCGATGCCAAGCCAACTTCTCTCATCGCATCTCTGAAGTTTCTTCAGGTGAACTTCCCTGTTGACGCCTTGTTCCCTGGACCGGGTGCGAAGAGTCGTGAGATAACATCGTAGTTCTCTTGTCTCAGCGGGATACGTTTTGCCGAGCGTGGTGAGACATAGGTAGGAGAAGGAGGCATCCCTTGCTCGAAATACAAACTGAATGCATCCATGAAACCTACGCAGGCTCCGGTAGTTGCATCTATAGGCGGTGGTTTYGGTGATAGTTCCGTCTTCTTGCTCTTCCTCTTACCCTTTCTAACCCCAGCAGTAGAGACCGCTCCACTCTTATTGATTTACTCCTTGTTATACACGAACCCATGGGTAACTTCGCGGAGGCGAGCTGCCTTACGTCTTCGACCGTCCAACGCCGCAGTGAATTGTCTTTTATCTTTAATGCTCTCCATTTCCTGCTGATACTCCTCTCGGATCTCTTCGCTGAGGAACAGAGTTGCCATTCGGATCTCCCATGATGCGTCAATGACTGCGGGATCTTTTTCTTCCTTGTCCTGCGCGATATCTCCCCGGAAGACAGCGAGAATCTCTCGCCGAAACTCCAGAATATGCGTGCCGCGGTGGACTCCATCAGCCATTTAAAGTCTTGCTGCGCTCGCTGTGGCCCAGGAGTCCTCTCGCAGAACTTCTGCAACAGGGAACCTGCGGCGCCGTATCGTAAAACGCCCATGTTACTCAACTCTGCTAAACCATTGTGCTCGTCCGTGGGGAGATATTGAAATTGTCGATTGATCTGATATTCGGAGCTTGGCAATTCAATCACTCCTTGTAGACGATAGAACGCTTTCCGGATATGCGACGGGTCCTAAGTCTCTGGCCTGGCAGGACGAGCATTCTCGATAGGTTTCAAAAGCAAAGACATAGTCCACGTTTCTGTTATAGCTGCGGCCAGGGCTTCGTTGCCACCGGTCATATTCCGCGCGAAGTGCCTGTCGAGGGTAAGTACTGTTGACCAAAAATTTGAGAAGGAGTGTAWACGAACTCAAATAACACATTACATGCTCTATCCAGCACATTCAGCTCCACAACGTCAGGTTTTGGATTATATTCATGGTTCAAACGAGAGCGGGCCCAGAGCAATGGATCATTCTTGAACTCTATTCGTATGTCAGAAACAATGAGTTGAAATTGAAATTTTGATCAAAGACTCACCTGAGAGTTCCCATGGATGGTTGGACTTCATGGTGTTATTCTTTTGGAAGGGAATATGGCTCTGCATAACAGCTGCTCGAGGTAGTGCATATTTAACCTGATCCTCTATCATTGACTGTGCTCCACGATAGATGGTATCGTCCAAAGTAAACAAAGCAGCCACTTTATCTTCAGGGAGTGTGGGCAGTTCTAAGACATCGCTGGGCGAGTCTTCAATGACCTAGAGATGTTAGGATAAAGACATTCCTTCCATCCAACGTTCGTMACTCACCCTCATCAATGTCTCTGATCTTGTGACTATCAACTTCTAAGCCTGCGCCCGGCGGAAAGTTGCTATCCAGATGTCATGAGTGAGCGTTTGCCAGAGGATTCTCGTTGGAAGACTGCGATAGAACCTCAGATTGCGGAGGACCTTGACCGCAGTTTGAAGATGCTCAGGTTCGGCCTGCATCGCGCGCAGAGCATCCTCCGCGGCAGCCAAACGCTCGGTCCCTTTGTCGAGGAAGAGCTGGGATTTAAAGGCTCCTGTAGTACGAAAGAAAAAGCCATGAGACGGGACATCTTCGGAACTTCTGTCTCGCTATCCATTGTGTTCTCGTTGTCATGCTTGTTCGTCACTACCTTCATTCATATCAATCTCCAATTAGCGGAGGCCGTCTCCGATGGGTATGGCTTGGACTTCAGTCTCAATGCAACGGTGGAGTATCCTACCGAAAACGAGGCCAAGAATAGCTTGAAGATCACGCTGAGCCTTCATGACCCACGAAGCCCTGGGTATGGAGATGATTCTGCTAGCATGAGCAGCCGAAGCCGTCCAGTCCGTGACCTCGCCGTACTGGCTTTCGGTAACGTGGTCACTCAGCGGACTGACCCACTTCGCCACCATGATCGGCATCCCTCCCTTGACCGTGCCAAACTTCTTTGCAGAGGGCAAGTAGTTCGTGCTCGATGCTGCTGTTGTGGCTACGGCGGTTGTGTCGTGAATGTAACTCACCGTTGAATCTTCTTCGAAACTCGCTCCTGCATTTCCTTGATCGTTAGAGAGGGTACCCGTGATACCGATTGTCGGAGTATGTGATCCATCCTCAGGACTGCAGGCGCGGGTAGTAGCGTTTACTGATAATGAGATGAAGCTGTTGGCCTGGCGTATCGGTATTGAGATGCTTTCTGAAGACTTGCGCAAGATCTCGAGGAATCTGAACGGGAAGTTTAAGGCCAATGCAAACGATGACCCTCAAGAACCCGCGGGAGCCCCATCCAAAGCTTTTCAAAGCTTTCTAGCAGGCGTACTAGGCCATTGCTGCTGCGTCGTATGAGCTGAGACTCGCGCAGCTCGCGATGACAACTTCTCATTGCTCCTAGAAGTTGGTGGCGGCTCGCGATAGCGAGTCTTTGACCGCGACTCCTGCACAGCGTCCCATTCCGGAGCTCGACATGATTGAGTTGACTGCAGCTGAGGATCGAATGGCTAAGGGAAGCCGAAGTTCTTAGTGTCTCTGACCTTGTGCTCAAAGACTCGCAGCAGTGAAGCTCCTGTTCCCTTGCTGGCGCAGCTTCAAAATGTTGGCATGACAGTCCCTAATGCCGCGAACCTCAGACTTTGCCCCTTGGCCTTTTGAGCAAGGGACACAAATGCCGAGCGATCGAGCAAGTGTTCTGTGGTATGACATCACCTTGTTCAACCCACAGCTCCGCATGATCTTAGCGATATGCCGCCACCGCCTCCTTCTTTGGGTTCAGGAGCGGTTGCTCCTCCGAGAAACTTCTCCAACGATGGCATGTCAAGTCTTCGGCATAGTCAGCGGATGTCTCTCGACTCGAGTGCTGAGGGCGGGTCTTGGGGCAGTATCTTCGAATGTGCCATGACGACAAGATAAGATGGTCGGAGGCCGCGTTAAATTTGTTTATGAGCTCTTACGGATTCGAGGTTCCATCAAATCGCCTCCCTACACCAGAGACTTCTCACAGTGGATGACCTCCTCAAGGTACTGTTGACTCCTTCGTACCACAATTTCCTGCCCCGGAAGGCCAGCTCCTTCGACGAGAATGGCAGTAGTGCGTCCGATGATCTGAGTGGAGCCATCAACAGTGCCAGAAGATGACGGACTTCCTATCCTTCGTCGTGTAGACGGAAGCCGACCGCTGAGTTGTCGTGTAAACTACTTTCATATACACTTGCAGATGTTCCCGGCGCAACTCTTTCAACATCCACCCTTGCACCTACACCTGTGCCTGGTCAGCTGCACCGGCTAAACACTCCTTCGCGGCGCAGATTGAACGGCTGAAGAAGTGCGATGGTCACTGGGACGCTGTTCAGCCCAGATTCTTGCACTACGACATTCCTCACCCGTACAGAACGCGAAAGCTGGCTGCACCTAAGGACCGTGGAGTCGGAAAGGTGGTGGAAATGGCATGCAGCGCGTATCTCCCCATCAACCTGCAAGCTTCAGAGCCTGCAGCGATGGTTGTGGGACGGATCTTGTGTTCTCTATTGGTACAAAGGCGGCGTGGATCGGATCGTCCGTCGACCTCGGTCGAGAGGTACGAGGTTTTGAGGGAACAGCTGCGAATTGAGGAGGCTCAGGGATAGATAGTATCCGGATACGCTTCATCCTGACACTGGGAGAGGAGGGGGTGGAATCGCCGACACCATCGTGGAGATGAGCAAGATCAAGGTGATTTGGATTCATTGTAGGACTGTTTGGCACAGTGCGAGGTATGAGTATTCTACCTGGGACGTAGTCGGCTGAGACCGGTTAGTTTATTGCGACGTGACCATGTCGTTGGCGGGAGTGTCTCGCCTTGCCTCATTGTCCCCGCCCTCTGCACTGCCTCTGCGCTGCGATCTGCCTTCCCGACGATCTCTCTTTCGTTCGGCATGACATGCTTAAGCCCATGAGCAAGTGCATGAATTGTTGTTGCAAGGTCTTCCAGTCCACGCCATGTTGATTGAATGATCGCTGTGGCGGCCATTTTTCAAGTCGGAGAGATGAAATCTGCAGTACGGAGTCATCGATCTGCATGCCGCGCTTCTGGCTCCGCCTCCGGCCTCGAACCTTCATCAACCTGTCATCAACTCACCACAATATGGAATCATCATCTTCATCATCCCCATCATCCTTCCTTCCATCGACCACGACGTCGCGAATCCCGTCGGCTGCAACGCCACAAACGTTCGCGAGTCGCACCGTCGTGGCCGCCGCTGCCATCATCCACGCAAACCACTAAAACTGAGAAGTGTGAGCAACCTCAAGGCAAGTTGCGACCTCTCTGACTGTCGCACCACTCGCTTCACTGCTAACCAGTCACAGTATCCATATCATTCACTCCGGGCTGCCTGTATCTTCCTTTTTCAAGGATACGTTGGCCAGTCACCACGTTGACTTGGATCGATACGTCAGAATCAAGATCTCAGCACCAACAAATGCACATTGCCTCCTCCAGGCTTTTTTGGACCACTTGGAAGAGCAGGGAACCTGTGACGAGCTCTTCGCCGTCTCAAGCACAATCGCAGAATTACGGTGTTGCGGAGAATGCTTTGCGCGTAATTTTCATCGAAGCATGAGTCTCGTCACCCAGCTACGGAGCCTCAGCTAGGCCATCGACAAGACCGCGGAGCCGCAATACAGCATCCTTGCAGGCACTCGCAAACCAGAACGACCAATTGTCTTTGGCACCGAATGACCTTAGCGGAAGTCGTCAGACTTTACACGGCATTTCAAGCTATATTTTCATCGTTGCAGTGCTCAGCGGATTACTCGGTGCATAACATCCAGCTACAGCAGCTCCTGTTCTTCAGCCTTAGGCGAAGGCAGAGCGAAGAAGCGACTGGCGCAAGCTATCCACACGCAGCGGCATTACAAAACCCCATTCATCGCGACCAACCAGTGTTCTGCAGCAAGCTCTCTCAACATGGCCATGGAACCATGAAAGTTGGCGATCAATGTCAGTCCACTCAGCAACGGTGGCAAACAGAACTAGGTAGAGATCAGCTCTCAGACGATGTTTCCGCGAGTGGGGCAGCAGAGGATCGAGAGACGCTCAAGACGCAGTACACTCCATGGGACACAGGCTCCTCGAACCAAGAGAGAAGAGTCKTCAATGGTCAAGGAAGTACCGCATGACCCTCTCGAAGTCAGCTCCGGAGCAAGAGGACCATGCTTATGGCGGTTCGATCGATGCAAGCACATCATCCGAGCAACTCACCAATGTCAACAAGCACCGCACCATCAAGCAAATCAAAGAGGCCAACTAAAGCCATCCGAAACTCAACACCATCGTGACACCGACGACACCGAGGAGATGGGCATGACTACAGTGGCACCGAGCAAGACTCGTGTTTTGTCTCACAACGCAAAGCACTTCGTTGCGGTTGCAATCGTGAGTCAAGCGCGAGTCTTGTTGGGTATCACTGTCGCCATGCTCATTTTTTCGATGTCGTTGCTATCACGGTGGTGTTGAGCGTTGTATGGCTGCCTCTGCTTGATGGTGCAGAGTGTCGCTACGCGGGAGACAGCTGTTTGACAGAGTGCTTGGAGGACTCATTTGGCGTGGTGGATGAGCAATATCAGGAGGCATATGTGGTGTGCGGAAGTCTACACGGGTATTGACAGTGGAAGATGAGTCGGCCAAGAAAGACCTACAAAAGCATGAGGGCGTTGCCTGGAAAGGAGAGAGAGACAGAAAGGGCTGTAAAGCAGAATGAGCAAGCGGTGATGTATCAAGATAAACGATTCATCCCTCCTTGCCATATCTATGTTTGACATGTTTTACGCGTGCTTCGAAATCGTGTTCTTCATCTTATATCGCTCCCTTTAAATCCACAAACTTGACAGGTCGCCAGAGGGGAACTGCCTTGTTGCAGGTTGCTGAGAACATGATTGTTCAATGATGTGGTACATGGATTGGACGAAGATCCCGACTCGGGAGAATGACCGGGAGTCCTGGCGGAACCTGGAGTCACGCCAGCTACTATTTCCCAGACAGTGGTATCAACCCAACACTGTACAGCTTCAATCTCTCAGACGCTTGCTCAAGACCGATTCCGATTTTTTTCCCTCAGTTCTTCGGTCTACTGGAAGTCTCCTCCCGCCCAGCATCATCGTTCCGTGGAGACGCAGAACTACTATCCCAGAACTCCCCAGAGTTCGTTTCCCATTCTTCGATCGTCATTTTCTCCAACATCTGGGATTCTTTCCATCCCAAACCGCGTCAATCTCGCTAAGAGCTGGTGAGAGAACCTCGCCACTAGCCAGAGATGAGATACCGTGCTCCTGTACGCCTTCTCCACCTCCCGCAAAAATCTTGTTGTCCTTCTCTTTGCTTGCATCACAATCATGCGGACGTGTTTTTGTAGCTGCTCTACCGTAGCAGCGCCGAGTCTTGGCCAGTACTGCTTGGCGATATGCTTCATGACCCGAGTAACGAACAGACTACCTGGACGACCGGGACTGGCTGATCACTCAAGCTATCTGAGGATAATAACAATGGAGCACGTAGGAGTGTGCCTTCTGGTCTTTTTCCCGTCGGCTTCCCATCCAAGTTCATGGCAGGTTCACCGGCCTGCAGACAAAGACTGGGCCAGGAAAATTGAATCTTCGTTGTGAGAGTAAGTCAAGTTGGCTGTAACTTCCAAGGTATTGAAGCAGATTACAAGTGTGTCTTCGCGATTCGGTTATCTCCTTGCAAAGGTCTCGCGCAGACCGAGTGCTAGTCGCTCAAGATTCAAAGCGTCGATCAGTTTCTGATCGGAGGAATGCGGCAACCACTGGTCATACAATAGATCTGGTGAGTTGAATGGACGTCCAGCGTGATTGGAAGTGCTGTTGGGGTGTAGCAAGGGTGTGTTTCCCGCAAAAGCAGCCGTTCTTGAGCTGAGATGAGGAGAGGATTCCCAGATATGTTGGTATGGATCCCAGTACAGCTTTTGCAATCCAACTTGACAAGAAGGCGTAACAACTGCGCCTGATACTTTTAAGCATCATTTCCAGGCCATTCGAGCTCGAATATTGCTTCCACTACGGGCTTGCTGGTCTTTCCACGCGAGCTATGGTACTCCCCGTAGGGGAAGAGGAAAGTCAACTGCCCGATCGGACGCGTTTTGCGGATTAATTCGGGCGGCTCACCGTGCGGAACTCTGGACATCTCACCTCTTGCGAAGTGGCAAGTGCGATGGGAGGACTCCATGGTTAAGAAAGTTGAGTATCGCGCTGATGTATTCTCTCAGAATAGGGCAAGAAGACCTGTCGTACGCTAGCAGGTATAGAACTCTGCGAAGAGGGAACAGTCCACGGAGTCTTCAAGCAGGGGCATCTCATCCCATTCGGTTGAATGCAAGGTCCATACGTGCGTATCTGTCTGAATGTGAGCTCCTCACTTCAGCACTGGTCTGTCCCATCCAGGTCGGTACTCGGAAGTGGTCGCATTGCGGAGCGAGAGCTCGAGGGCTGCGCCGATCTTTGGCGTTGGATCTCGGTCGGGGTAGAGGTCTTCGTGTAGATGATCGCTGAGATTGATGCGGAAAGCGTTGTTCGTGGCAGGTATTCCCGACATTGTTCGTGCGAGTTCGTGTGGATATGGTGAGCGGTGTACATAGGTTAATGCGGTAGTAGGCGCTCGTGCTAAGGATCGAGGAGGAATGCTGCCGCCGCGTTTCTTGAATGTCGGGGATTAGAAGCAAAATGTCGGCAGTAGGTCGCACCAGCAATTCGTAAAGCCCCGGAAGATGACATCAGGGCCTGGGCTCGAAAGCTCAGATAATGTCAACTTGGAGGGACTTCTTTGGACCTTTCGATGGGCTACGAAGCGGTTTGATTGTGTAAGTGGGTGGCAAATACGGTACAGCATAGGAAAATTGGATAGAGACAGAACAAATACATACTGGACCCGTTCTTTTGTCATTTTATAACTTCGCGTTCCTATCCTTGTAGATAAAGCGAGAACGACACCCAAACTCGTGGGCCCCTCCGCCTTAACTTTATATCCACACGCATGATCAAGTAACACCATTGCCGAAGCGTTGACAAGATTGACCGAATAGTCGTTGAGTACTCCTTCTTCCTTGCTTATGACCCCACGAAAACCACTTCCGTTCCGCTGCCCAACATCGCTCTCACTCCTTCAACGCTTCGTCTCCTCAATAGACGCCACAGCCTTTTCCGCCGCGTACCGCGCCGCCGCACCTCCACGCCAGCCCAGTCTAAGCGTCGTTGGCTCCTCTCGTTCCTTCACCTGGAAGTAGTACTCGTAGTCTAGGTGGTACCAGACACTTCTATACTCCACACCGAGAACCCCGGATACCCGGGTACGAGCAAGAACGTTGACGAGGGTGTGATGAAGAAGGCCAAGCATCTGTGGATTGAAGATGGCCGGAAACCCAGGAGCCCCCTCCAATAGGCGTTGCATTTTGAATGTCATGGCGTCGAAAGCATCGGCGAAGCGCAGACCAAGTTTCATGTTGTTTGGCTGTGGGGTTACCTCCAACCATCGATTCTTGATGGCGCAGTGGCCGATGCCAACCCCTTTGGTGTCATCCTTATCGACGCTGGTGTAGAGAAGCTTCATCTGATACGAGCGTGGTTTGGTGTACGCACGCTGATCATCAGCTGAAGACCAAGAGGTTTGATCTCCCCCAGCAGGATCCCGAACCTCGTGGACTGAGATCATCTGAAGCAGTCTGAAGCGATCGAGCCAGCGGTCAGGGACCCATCGTGCAGTATTGTCGCGGTCAATGCGGCTAGGCCACGTGTCGCCGGTCACTTCATCGGTGCTCCCATCGGCGTCGATGACGTGAAGTACGACCTTGACGCGTTTTGCCTGCACTTCGCGGGTCAGAGCACCTTCAAGAATTCTGCTGAAGCCCGACGAGACGCGGAAGAGGGCGAGGAAGTCCTTCCATTCTTCCACATTGCGCACGAGAACCGCGGTGTTGCTGATGCTGTGGTATCTTTGGAGCATGGTGGAACGCAATTCCACTTCAAGGTCGATCGGGAGATGGGACATGATCTCATCCTTGAGCTCACGCGGGAGGGAGTTGAGGCAAGCGGTCTGGTGAATATGAGCGTCGACAGTCTGCTGTAGTGGCAGTGTGTTGTCACTTACCGGGGAAAGCTTGATATTCTTCGCTGGGCGATTGATGTCCGACATGACTGCGTGAACGGCTCCTCGAGCTCCGTGTTGTCGGTATGTTGAAGAGCCGCGAGTTGGTGGTGATCGACAGTCGAGTGTACTTACGTAATCAGGGGCTCCCGGATCACCCGAAATTCTGGATCGTAAACATGTAGACACGACTCCAACCCCAACCATCGCACTCGACAAGACTCTCAACAAACACGAAGGCCAGCTTCTTGATATCACACAGCTTCTTGATATCACACAGCTTCTTGATATCACACAGCTTCTTGATATTACACCAACGATGGCGGATGAGCACGGTCGCCGACGCAAGAAATTGAGAATGCAATTTACGCGTCCATTCAAACATGATTCTCTGTTGCCGCCCTGTATCGGGGATCAACACAGAGAGTCTAAGCCGCCTTTCTTCCAGAAGCGCAGATGGAACCCGCAGCGCCTGTTTCTTCCGGGATCTTCGAAGTATCCTTCTCGGTTCACATTCCTACCGCACGATGGAGGTCCCTCCGAGCGCCTTTGGAACAAGCCCTTCTGGCCCTCGACACCCCGGCGATTGGAGGTGGAGGTAGTGCAACAGCACAATAAGATCCTGTTTGACGATGGGGTGCACGAGCCCTTCTCTATTGATACGAGATTCACATTCCTCTCTAAGATCTGGCAATCCCAAGAGCGCAAGAAGAATCCCTCCCGTCTGCTCAGCTTGCCGCCTGAGCTCCTATGCCATATATTCTCCTACCTCGCCGAAGATCTGGAGGTGGCAGTTCACGAAGCAGGTGTTGACGCGAGTGGGTGGCACCGTCCCTTCTCGGTTGTACTATCCAACCCGCGCGCCTGGCAAGACTTGATGGCCAAGAGACGGGTCTCGAAGAGAGTCAGAGAACACGTGCAGGACGCGCAACAATGGGCCGCCTGGCAGAAAGATAGACAGATCGTTATCGATATCCGCAAGGCAGCAGTTGAGGAACTGCCCGAGGATATCGATGCATATTCATTGCGACTCCCACCTGCTCCCGCGAGTCGTTATCCCATTCCCCCCAGGATTTTGGCAATGTTCCGGTCCCTTCGATTTTGTCTTCCCGTCTCGGTCGAATCTCCGGATGAACATATCCAGGTCAAACTTTTCAATTTCACATTCGAAAAGTCGACCGAAGCAATCATTTACGAGCTCGCCGAAATCAGGCAATCAAGCTTTTGGACAGACACCGGGCTCACCTACTGCCGTGACGCTATTCCTCTCGCCGTCACTTTTGATGAGGTCGAGGCAAACTTCAGATCAGAACTCACAGCAAGGGCCCTCAGCTTGAATACCTCGGCGGCTTCTCTATATCAACTGGTCATGGTGCTTGGCGTGAATGCACTGATGGATCCTGATAAATGGCCGAATTACGCGCCGCTAGCGACTTGGTGGACTCTGCGACAAGTTCTGCCTACATGCGATCCGCGCAAAAGAATTCCCGAATTGAACGGCATGCCTTTCAAGCTTGGTTGGCATGGAGCCCCACCGACCCACAAGCCGAAGACTGTGGGAGATGGAGAGAGCTTCATGGTAAAGTGGAGGCCCTGTGCGGAGCTGATCAAGGCTCGTCGATGGGAGGAGCCAAAGATCATCAAATTGGGCTGGCGCGGCTCCCGCATCCTCGCTGACGCTAGACGTCAAGACCAAGAACTCGAAGGTGACGAGGTCTCCCAGCTCGCGAACTGGCTCGAAAACCTTGAAGTGCCAAGCGAACGCGAGTTGATCGACAAGGAACTACAAATGACCTTCGAAATAGTAGTTGAATGTCTCCAAGAGATGTCTAGAGCAAACGAAGAGAACTTGTCCGATGCCACTACTGCGCGAGCGAGCCCTGTTATGAGCTACTCCAACATTACACAGCTCATGCACGTCGACCTCAACGTAGTCGGATGTTCGTATACCAAAGAGCAGGTGCAGAGATATGTCGACCGTTTATGGGGAGCGCAGAGATCTCTCAAACTCTGGAGGCCTTGAGCAGCAACCCGTCATCGCTGGGACTGAGGAGCAGCTCGAGCTAGGGGATGGACTGATAGCATGATTGGCGGCGTTGTGATTGAGCAAAGGACTACTGGGTGGAGCAGGAATGGAAAGTGGGTGGTTCAAGGAGCGAATGTCGTGGGCACACTCGTGGTAGGAATGGCAGCAATGGAGGTATCGGGAGAAGCAATTCATATGTGCAGGTTGTAAGCTCTGAACGAACGCTCGAGGATCTTGCAGATGAGGTACGACGTACAGGAAAACGACAGGCGGTGCAATTCGAGGCACGATGAAGGATCTCGACAGGGAAGAAGCCTTGTATCATTGCTTGTGGTTTCCTAGTTTCAATGTCTCTTTCGGAGTCAATCTGCAGTCATAAAGGCTTGCTGCCGTTATGAGCTCAACGTGAATGATTAACACGTCGCTCGTAACATTCACTGTTTCCCAATGTCTCCCTGATGTTCGGGCTGTAGCACATCGCTATTGGGCTGGGCTAGATACCAGTTATCATCGTTCTTATTCAACACAGCCCTTGAAGATGAAGTGGTGTGGTAATACGTCCACTTGGTGTCGTAGAGGCATGAGAAGTAACGCGGATGATTTGCTGGCTACGACAGCGTAGTGCCACCACGTTCACAGCGTGTCGATCGAGCAAAGAGCCGTTTGTAAGCGCTGCTTCGGTTCGCTCTGCGGCAGCCTACGGACCCCGGGAAAGACCGTCTCCAATGATGGAGCTTGACCTGTTCACTCCACCAGCACAGCACAAGGCAACGCCGGAATTCCTTTCACACGTTCACCTCATCACCAACATCACCGACCAGGCATATGCAGCATTCGGTCATGAGCTCTTCTGCTTCACCACCCTCTGTGTCTGTCGCACCTCCGACATCAACACCCCATGCAGCAGATGGATCCGCCGCGTCGTCGGCTCGCGACCCGTCCGCCAACTCGCCACCTTCCACCGAGATGCCTATGATGCACGATCTCGTACAGCATACCACCGGTGTCAATGCCGCACTGCTCACTGATCTCCTGACGACAATGGCGCTGGACTCCGACAAGAAGGGCGATCGCAATTCCGGCGAAAGTGAAGTGGGAGCGGAAGAACACGCGCCGCGCAACATACTCGATCTCCCACTGGAGATTCTCAACAAGATCATCAGCCTCATCATTCCTCGCTTCCTGCACCTCATCATTCACAGCTATGGCGACGATAAGAGTGATCTGCAATGCACCGTCGAAGTATCTCCGCAGGGTATCTCTTCTTTGAAGGTCTCCTATGATGAATCTTGGGCCGATGTCCAGGCTCTGTTCAAGTTGAACTCCGCCTTTCACAAACTGGTCACCAAGCAGCTTGACTTCGACGCTCAACGAGCAGCATCAAATTTGGTGGTGACCTTACGAGACAATCTTGACCCCGCAGGGCCAATATCACTTGGGAACCCTAAGCCTACCTGCCTGGTTGTGAGCGACAAGTTTCTCGATCGATTCATTTTCATTCGATTCGATGTACCATTGTGCCTCTACTGCGAACGCGGAGGCCTGCGTATGGTGCCGGAGACAGTCCACCGACTTGCTTGTTATTACCAGAGGAACCCGCATGAAGATTGGCAGTTTTGCGGCCTGGGGACAATGCAATGGGCCAGGCGGGCCTCAAATGGATGGGTCGTTGCAGGAGACACGCTTGAGGCTGAAGCATTCGACAATGACATGATGCAATTCGATCCGCACGTTTGGAAGCGCGTAGTACACAGCACACTACCAGTCATCGAAGGAATCTCGGCCAACATCATCTTTGAATCTGGCCCGGCACGGGACTTGCTCAAAATGCAAGGCGTCTTTTACAGGATGACGCGGGCTATTCAGGAGTTGGAAGACACCGTACGCGCTCCTGGCGAAGATTCCTGGCGGGCCATGGGGCTCTCTTCGGCGATCGCGCGCGACCTCATTTGCCCGTTCGAGCCATGTTTTGAACTGTTGAAGTGTTAAGATGAGAGCTGATTTGGTAAGATTCGATTCCTTTTTGGCGAAATAAAATGAGAGACTAATACATTAACAGGTTCAACATGCATACGAACTGTCACTCGACAGATTCATCCCCGACAACGCGCATGGATGGCGCTCTCGACTGTTTAATAGCGATGCCATCGTCGGCGCGAGAGTCTCAGCAAAGGCGGCGGTGGTCTGTTTACCACCGAGCTCCATAGAGCAGAACTGCTGCTTTTACGTAACCCCAGTGAGAAGATCAAATAAAATTTCAAGACCGGTATGCTTTCCAATCATTCTGCGACTCACCCGGTACTCTTCTATTGGTACACGCTATACTGCATTGCTTATTTCATCAGAATTGAAGCTAAAGTCATCGACATGTACTGGTTCCTCGTCAGCTTTGTTATCTTCACGGCATTTGCGGACGGAATCTTGTTACGGGTTCTTTTTGGAGTCCGAAAAGAACCCTAGAGCTGTCGATATGGGAGAATCATCAAATAAACCGCGCCCCTAACTGCCCTCTCCGTTAAATCACGGGGCACTCTGACAGTGAGAAAGAATCTAGCAGCTCTAGAAGCGCCGTTTCTGCGGAGTGTAAGGCGTAAAGCCATCATAAAGCCGACTAGAAGTGTCTTGTCTCGACGAGATCAGAGTTTGGTCGATGGGTGTGCCACTGTCGGACGTCTTCCCCCATGCGCGCCGCCTCCATCTCCTGTTCGCGGAGAGTGGTGTTGTAAGACAGCTGCGCCAGCACGAGCTCCGTACCGGCGGCTACGGCGGCCTCGTMGCTACGAACTTCGCGAGTTATCCACTTCTTTTAGCGACGTTTGAAGAGGCCTTCCGGCAAACCCTCCTCCACGCGGACAATCTTATTGCGGTATGCGTCGGCCAAGACGACCAGCGCGTTCCCGCGACCCTATAGATAGATGGAAACCTGTGAACCGCGTCAGCACCGCAACGAGGGCGCACAGTTGACAATCCCTACCAAAACACAAGCCCGACGCTTTTTCTTCCTGCAGCAAGAGTCTCGCCACGCTGGCGCATCGCTATGAGCGACCGTGCAGCAAAGCGTGCACACGCTGCACTGGAAACAACACGGGTGCGTCTGCGGCGCGTCCTCACTTATGTTCTTGAGCACGGTTGAACGACTCGATTTTACAAGCCGGACAACTCTGGATAGTTATCGTGGTGTAGAGAAGGCGGCACTGCAAGCCCACTGGTGCTTCGCCTTCACACATTCGCGTCGATTACTTTCCATTCCCTTGTGCTTCTTAGTTTTGCTTGATGATCTGGGTGGGATTCAGGCTCCCCATTCAGCCTTAAGGATTGTCACGCTCCGGGCTGTTATCATTCCCCCATCAGGCTTTATCCTCCAGATGGTAGGAAATTATGATTGAGGCGTGCGACCCGCGCTCGGCTTGCAACCATCTGTATGGGTTTTGAGAACAGGAACGAAATCARCAATCTAGATGGGTTATGGGAACAGGAACGAAGTCTCCAGATGAGTTGTATTTTGAACACGACTGTCCTAGTAATGGATGGTACTTGATCCATAAGTGACTGCCTGGTCTCCCCTTTCCAATCAGACTCCATACTGTAGCTGAGGTCTTTTGGAGACGGCCCGTGGACTGGCCTCGAAGCGGCTGTTTGGCACATCCAATGCTCCCGTCCTTGCTAAATGCAGTTGTCCTGAGAGGCATGGAAAGAAAAGAGGCAAGAGCACTGTGAGAAACTGTCTTCAGGTATCAACAGTCGAAGAGCTGGACAGATAGCCCTCTTGTCCGAACTGCATGGGGCAGAGAGTGACCCCCCCCCCCCCCCTCTTCTGGACACAGGAGTCAGCCCTTCAGGGACGATCCGCAACGATCGTCGATGCTCACCGCCGACTTAGGGCCCCCGCCCTACGCGTACGTACTGTACTAGATGCGCGAGCTGTAGCACGCCGTCGCTAGCGCCGAGACAGCTCTCGCCGCCTATAAGTATCTGCTCTTCTCACACTCACTTCATTTCAATACCACCAGGCGAAAGTCTAAGTGGTAAGTACCATCTTCCAACTTCCTTCATCTTCAATCACCATACTGACTTCCTCTCAGCAGGGGCCTTACGCGAGGCGATGAGGATTCGTCCGAGCCCGCGTTTTTGCTAGTTGAAAACTATCAACGACCTGATCCTGTTCGGTTTCGACTCGGCAGGTAATCTTTGGAAAAAAATAGATGCTTGTCATCACACCTTTTCATCGTGTTCATCGCTTGCGATGAGCTTGAAGAAGAGCTTGCTTCTCCTCTCCGTMTGTCTCAGCTGTCTTGTTGTTGTGTGGTGCTGTCGTGATGAGATCAAGCATTTTGATCGGGATTGAAGCGTCCACCGTCGACGGGCTGCCAGCGTCGCGGGTGACAGCGCGCTTCGGTACCTCTGTCACTGTCTCTTCTGAGCAGCTCCTCCTCGTCGCGTTCGTCAAGGACCAAGATCAGCATGGGGGTTGAGAAGGGCCAGCGAAAAGAGCGAGCACCTCAGCGGCCCCACAACAATGATCATGCAGCGGCGGCTATCGACGCCAGTGAGGTTCGAATTACTACATTCCGCCAGGTCAATCCTTCATCATCAAGCCACTAAAGCCTCAAAGAGCATAGGGCTTGGAGGCTTTGCGTAGCTTAGCACGTACGGCACAGCACCTGCACCGATCTCATCATCACCACCGCCTCTATCACCGCCGAGTGACGCTAGGGAACAACTCATTCGAATCTTCCGGCTGCCCCCCGCACCGTGCAACGTGCCTGTCCACTACTGCGTTGCGGGAATCGCCTGCAACGGACCGCCAAGCGAGATCGGGCCAGCAGCGATAACTTGCCGGCCTTTACTGAAGAGAAGCGGCTTGATACGAGCAGGGAGCCCGGAGGGTCAGAAAAGTCCTACCTCCGAGCCCAGCGCCGCAGGAAACGCGGTAGGTTTGACATGACCTCAGTAGACTGCCGATCTTCACCAGAGGCAACAGAGAAGACGCGACGTCGTCCGTACGGGCCATGGCAGAAGGTCTCCAATCAAGGCTACATGACTGTCACAGCGCAGCTACAACTTACAACGAGGACCAAGGAAGGTCATAATACTCAACTGCCGTAGCAAACTGCGTAGCATTCATGTCGATCGCGGGGTTTTTCGAGGTGCTTTACATGCAGCCATTGCAGATACTCATGAGACCTTCGTGTCTACCAGGGCGGATGACATCGCTTCAGTAGTCGGGCTGCGGCGAAAACTTCAAGTCTCGAAAACCAAGATGGTGGACATGACCAAGCATCGCGTCTCTGATTGAAGCATCGCGTGTCTGATGTGATACAGGACTACAATTACCGCCGACAAAAAGGACAAACGCCACGCGAATCTTGCGACCACTAGAACGATCTCAACGATCTCAACTAGCTCTTATTGAGCTCCGCGGACTTGGACGTCATTGGGAGATTCAGACATGGGATCTCAGTATGGTCGAAGCGGAAGCTGCCTCAATAATGGTTTGGCCTGCGATCAACGAAGCGACGGCTCTACACGATTGCTTCGACAAACAATCATCAATCATAAAGCGACCGACAGCGTAGTGTAAGAGCTCTTATCTCCGAGTGACAAAGGTGCTGGTGAATTGGATGAGACCTGGCTCATCTTGCCATGTCTATCAGGTCTTGAGATGAGGAGCAAGTGTCTTTGTCACGACAGACTCGATGTCTCTTTCCATCCAACTTATTGTGCGGGTTAAAGCCTTCGGGATCTGTGGCTCTGCATAAAGGAACTGCTGGCAAACACATCTGGATTATGGCTGAATCCCCAGTCTACGAGAAGATTCTCGTGTAGTCAGCTCCACGACAAAGCACCCTAAGGTATGACAGCAAACTGATCATCTCTATATATGCAGCACGTTTCCTCAATCAAGAATGTGGCAGCTCTCATTCTACACTGATCTCCACATCCCGCTGCTGGACGGTGTCGCTCTGCACGTGGTTGCAGATCGCTTCTATTCACTACGCTGCGCCGCTAGAATGCTTGCTTATTTCGAAGCGCTACAATGACAGTCAGAGTGATCATGGAACAAGAATGCAGCACAAGAAGCCACGTTTCTTGCCGATCTGCTCGTTCTGCCAATCAGCGAGCAAGATTCCGCCAGAATCGGTATTCACTTGGCCCTGAGCTCCACTTCCCCGCATCCCGCGAACGCTCCTGGGCCTTGCAGGGGCCACGAGTGGACCTCACGACCTCGACGATCGTCGGAGCGCATATGCAACACTGGCTTAGCTTTCGGTTATCATCCGAGACCCGAGAACATTTTCTTCTTTAAATACTACAGTCCTCACCAGCTTATAACTCTTCCTTTACACCATCAACATCGCCTTGCACTTTGGAATACCACACCAGATCAGCACCATTCCGTTCAACACACACCTCCTTTCAGCCTTCGCTTCTGCCGAGACATTACTCTACACTTTACAAACTACACAAACGTAAGTACTCTGGCCCTCTAACTCCTTCCATTTCCATACTAACAGACAAAGAACAATCTATATCAAGATGCAAGACATTGCCGTGGTCGAGGTCATCAACGGCCAACTGACCATCGTAAGCGGAGAGCGCGATCACCCAGTAATCGTGCGCGTCAAGGTCCCATGCAACCTCGCAAAGCAAAGAGACTACGGCGTCCCCCCCGCCCTCTTCTCAAACGGCACAAGCAGCATCTCGAGAGAATTCCCCAACACCTCGCGTCTGGAACTCCAATTCGACTTCCGCAACCAGACAACGGGTTGGGAAGACGTGGGAGCTGTCGAGTTCGGGAACTGGATCAGAGATATGGTCAAGGCGGCCCTTGCTCTGGATTTCGCAACTCCTTGCGATGTGTTTGTTGCGGTGACGGACTCTGCGAATTTGTATTCGGATAGGGGCGGGGATCTTGTTGCGCTTGGGATGGATGGAGATGGAGGAGATAATCCCGCAGTGGTGATTATGGGAGCAAAGGGGAGGTTGGTACATGTTGGTATGACCAACTACAAGTAAACTAGCGCTCTCTAGAACTCCTGTTAAAGCATTACTCTGCTGTAGAAATATAGACATTCAAAAGCGAAAGCGCCTTTGGAGACGACTGAACCTTTGCAATGCGATCGGAGAAATGAGGCGTCCACCAAGTTGAACGATTTCTTTGCTGGTGAGCTATCTAATTGGTATAAACTGATCTATCCTCTTGACGCAGTCAAAGTCTGCATGTCTATTCAGGCAAGCTCTTCGTATCTCATGCAGTTTGCTTCGTGAGAAAGCAAACCGTGCTTTGGTCATTTAAGTCTTATTCCAAAGATTACAAGCACGGCAAGCCGTGCGCACCTGTCTTGACCATTCTCAAAAGTCAGCAACCTCATCTCCAATTCCCACCTACCAATAATCATGGCCACAACCCTCGAAATCCTCTACGGCTCCCTCATCACAATCACAGGCCCCCGAAACGAACCAGACATCATACATGCCAGAATCAACTGCAGCGTCGGCGGCGAAAACTACGCCATCCACCCCGAACTCTTCTCCTCGGACCCAGTCAGCATCCAGGCCTACTTCCCTAACACCCTGAAATTACAACTCGAGTTCTATTTCGCAGGCAACGACACAAGTGCAGAAGACGGCATCAAATTTGGTCTTTGGCTTGGAGAAATGGCAAAAATGGCCAAGGCGATGAAGTTCTCCCGTCCTTGCCAAATCTACATGGCTGTTACGGATAAGAACTACCCATATTGTAGCCGTACTGCTTACTACGTTGCCTTGGGGAAGAAAGCGGATCTGAGTGATGATCCTGCTACTACGATTATTTGTCACAAGGGGAGTTTGGTGATGGTGGGACAGACCAATGTTGCATGAGTAGACGAGGCGAGGTGTGGTTAGTAAAAATCACCTTTTCATGGGCGAGTATCTCACCCGGGATTTCTGAGCGATGGCTAATCCCGCTTCACAGTCTTTTTGCCGTACATGGATTTTCTTGACCAGGAACAGGGATGGATAGAAGAGGTATAGGATGGCTAAGTTTGCCTCCGTCTCCGATTGGTGATCGGAAAGAGAATGTGTGCAATGTTCTTTTCTGTTTATACAGCGCCGTTCATTTCCAAACTCAAAATGCAGCCATCGTGGACAGACATTCTAAACAACTAGAAAGGCCAATCTTGCTTCATCTTTCTGAGTTCCTTGTGGTACGATGAAGAGCCCTTGTAGTACTCGCTATCTTTTTCGGTGACTCTTTCCTCCTCGTCACTGTCTGGATCTCGCCAGTAAGTGGGGTCAGAAAGCTCCGACGATACAGATGAGTGCGTCGATTCCGGCCACTCAGAGGGAAATTTCCTAAACGGTCTCGTACGCTGACTGTCGCTTACCCAGTTCACACCACGCAAGGACTGCTCCAGAGGCTCCTGACAGGAACAGAGGCCCTCATTCGCTTTACAATAGTCGCGCTCAGTATCGTACTCCGCGTAGCTGGAGTCCGATGGCGCGTCAGAGTTGCGTCTAGACGTCACACCCTGCTCAGATCCATGCGTCTCGCTAA
This sequence comes from Ramularia collo-cygni, assembly GCF_900074925.1. Taxonomy (NCBI): domain Eukaryota; kingdom Fungi; phylum Ascomycota; class Dothideomycetes; order Mycosphaerellales; family Mycosphaerellaceae; genus Ramularia; species Ramularia collo-cygni. Next base: position 236,370 of record NW_019716269.1, on the reverse strand, counting down.
GCTGCTGGGAACCGTCTTCGCTTCCTCCCTCCTCGTGGTCGTGACGGGGTCGGCACCGTTTATAGACTCTCCCAAACCCGTCATTGCCGGCGAACAAGAGTGGGGCAATAAATACCCACTCATCCAAGAATTGCTTCAAGTTCCACATCAACCTGTCATTGTCGTCGAACTCCAGCCCATCGGAGATGAAGTTCGACCGAGTGTCTGCCATTTCCCCGAACGTGAGGTATTTGGTGTTTCGAAGGCTCATAGTCGGCCGGAAGCAGGCTGCGAACCCGATTGCCGGAATGGGCGGCTGGGTGATCATCATCTTCCTCCACGACGCCTCCGGCCTGGTAACAGCCTCGGGGTACTCCACACGGTGTAGATGGGATGCCCGACAACTCCGTACGGGATCTCCCATGAGAACCCTGACATATATCCGCCAGGTCGCCCGTGCCAACACTGGCTGGTAGACTTCAGTACCGTAGAAGTCCTCATCGTCCGCAGCGTATGTGGGTCCGTCTCCCTCGACTACTACCGTCACCGGGCAGGGATATAGCCTTGAAGGTCTCCTTTGACGAGGGTGAGGAGCGCAGGTTCCTCCTGCATACACATGGTACGGGATCGCGTCAACTATCGGGTTAACGCGGAGTCTAGCGGCATAGTTGATCACCTGCTCGTTGCGGATGTAGACATGGTCGGGTTGCAGGGTCGGTCCTTCTGGCAAGAGGAACATCTTCTTTTGGATGGGTTGCGACCGTTTGATTAGATCTCGCCAGAAGGTCGACACACGCTGTACGACGCACAGCTCTTCGACCTCCAGCTCCAACAAAACCTGTTCCATAATCTCATATTGTTCGAGCAGGCGCCGAGGTGCCTCTTGGACAGGTGCGGTGGACGTAGACGCCATTTTTGGTCAGCAAGTAGTAGAAACGAGCTCGGGGAATGATTGAGCTCTGATGATGAGCTGTCTTGTAGGAGCCTGAATGCGCACGTCCCACTGACAGGAAGGTCAAAGAACGAGCAATCCGTTTCCAGCTCGACGTCTCCCCTTTGCTTTGTTGTGTCCGGAAAAGGAGAAATGGGAAGCATTCAATACGTGCAAAGGTTTGAACCGCGATCTTGACAACCTTGAAAGTTGTGACCCTAAATGACGTTCGTATGATCGACCCGATCGCCGGGAATTCCTATCTTCTTTCAGCCGCTTCGCGATTTCCCTGTGTACGTGTTACTTCCGTAGCTGCGGTGTCCCTACACTGCCTATCTGTATAGTAGGTACGTACGGTTGAAGGTCTTTGTGAAGCAGCCAACTTGGAAGGTAGCCAAATCCGATTCATAAGCGACCGGGCGGCAATGCAGGGTCTGAGAAGGAGGTAGGAGCATTTGAGACCTCATCTCCTACAGGGACATCGAATCAATGTGCATCGTCTCTGTCTCTATTAGTTGCGATCTGCCTATGAGATTTCGCCAGAAGGAATAGACACGATACACTACGCATATCTCTTCAATGTTCATGTGTAATGGAATATGCTCCATGTTCGGTACTGAATGGGCAGTCGTGGGGACCATTCACCCGCGATTGAAGCCATGGTTGCATTTTGTCTCTAGATGGATTAAAGTACGAAGAATCCTACCGTAGACGCGAAGTACATCGCTTTCGTAACAGACCTTTCGTATGATCCACAGAGAATCCTAGTGGGGCGCACCCACTGGCTATAAGGCACCGCTTTGTTCTCGCCGGAAGTGGGATGGCTTCAAACAACTTTCCGTCTTTGAGTAGATGCTTGCGTGGCTTAGCGGGATTTCAAGGCTTCGTAGGTTTAGCCGAACTTGAACAAGCAGTCCCGGTCGTGAAGATGATCAAGTGGACAATTGTCAAACCGTGAGGTTTGGACATGGTATGAAGATACGGCCTGCTGGAGAAGCCTACCATGTTGAGTCTTTGAACGTCTTTCTGAGCGAAGGCACAAATCCTGCATCTGGCTCTTCAAGAGCAGAGAGAAGTCGATCGACGGATCCTGGCGCAGCGCTACAAGTTCAGCAGAGCGGAGGAAGGGCGGAGTGACGTGGAGATCCGGGCTCGAATTGGTTCCATTCGTGGCACTGGTACAATCTATGCTTTGGACACCGATATGCATCGCGTGATCAAACCCCTCTCCCCGTATTCCACACTGCGGCCATGGTTCAGCGAAGGAGTTCTTTTATGCACGTACACCGCCCAATGGACCCCTTCTTTCCCTTGCACTTCCTCAACTTCTTCGTCCATTCGCTCTTCTCAGCCGTCATCGAAAACTCAACAATACTGATCGGTGCGCTATCATCGTTGCTTCGCATTCCCTTGATTGCATCCAAGACATCCTGCCAGATGAGACCGCTTGGGTTCCAGGCCGTGCATGAGTTGATGCAGTCTTCGTCGATGGTCGCAAGCGCCCCGATCCTGATGGTGACCGCCTTGATCGCGGGCTTTGTGATGTAAAGCTTACCCCATGAGACGTTTTTAACGCCTTTCGGTATAATGTATCTCATGTGGATCTCGAGGAGTCGCTGCTGGCCTGCGACACTTGGCATGGTGGTCTTTGCCACGGTGCCGATGATGTCTTGCGGAGATCCCTGCTCTACGCCGATGTGAGTCGTGGTGCTAGCGTGATAGTAGATGATGGAAGGAATGAGGCCTGGCGTCCAGTGGTACATCTGTCGCTGGTGTTGAGGCGACATCGTCGGGTGTGACTGTGGAGCAAGAGTCGGTCCATAGTATCTTGTCACCATGCGCTTCTGTAGAGTGGAAGAGCCTTGGATGGTCGCTTTCCATCGCTTGCTTACTCGCTGGAACTCGAATGTCTTCTTTGCGCTCAAGTTCATCAAAATCATCTCTAGCAACTCAGGCGTATCTGTGACTGCGCGGATGGTCGCGAAGGTTGTTGCGGACCTAGTGATGGCCATGTTGGCCGCGCTGGCGTTCTGTGAGAGTTTAGAGGATGTCTTTGACGCGGTTGGGGAGATTAGTCTCGATGTGGTACATACCTTTCTTCCGTCATCCGCGGGTCGCTTCTGATGGCCTTGCTGAATGACTTTGGCTCTTCGCGCCATCATGGTAGGGCGCTGCTTGTAGTATGTTCCGATCTAGCGATACTTCGATCTGGCGACGACGAGTGCCAGTCGTCGGTGTTGGGAAGGTAGTGTTGTATGGTAGTGTGGATCGTCGCATGTTCTGTCAAAGAAAAGAGTCGAGACGAATTCCACGTCCGAAAGTGGTCAAATCCCGATTCACTTCCTCTCTCGTGTCCAAGATTCAAAGCGTTTGTTGCAGTTCACGGAAGAGTTCCAGGTCTGAACACTCACGGATGAAAGGCATCCGAATCACGAGTCGAAGGTTTCACCAGGAGGACTGGCCGGTTGAGCAAGCGCGCGTCTGACTCCATGTGTAGCTCATCTTCCAGATGAAGATGGTGGTGGGAGGAGAGAAATGCCCAGTTTAGATCAACGCATAGAACGCTCCATACGCGGTGGCTCACAGCCCCGCTCTCCAAGAAGTCGCTGTCCTCCCGAGTCTTGATATACACCTGATCCAGCTTGCGCTCGCGTATTCTTCCAGCGACGCATAGTCCAGGTTACTCAGACCGGACAACGTTAATGATCAAGATTCTCCTGTAGGTTCAGTCCGACCTCGGTGGACCGGTGTACTGTGCGAAGACGACACGAAAACGTTTCCCTTCGACCAAGTACGCTCACTATTGTGTCATCTTCGAGCGCGGGCACCGAGCAAGACGTCGCGAACTGCCTCCAGAGGAGCACTCCGTATGAGTTGAGTCCTGGTTGGTCTATACTCTCACCAATCGTTGCAATCATATTTACACTTTGAAATCTCATTCGACAAGTCTTCCAGTCACATTTCCTGAGTGGGCAAGGTGCGCCGGAAGTTGATTCCCCGGATGACCTTTGAGCATATCTGGAAGAAATGGTGCCGCTGGGCTGATGTTGCAGATCCCTCATGCTGCCATAGTCATGGTTTGCGGTGCTGAAGCTATCTTTTAAAACCCATTGCGTGAGCTGAGAAGATCCATGGCCGGAAGCATCTTCTTCCTTGCACTTCTGCCGATTCGCCTTCGTCAGAGATGACAGGTGTCAAGGGATGGAAGCAGATACCGACGGACGCGCCATAAGTCTCTGGAGCGCCATTGTATGGAATGCTCCGTCCTTCAGTGTCGCAGCAGGATCATCCGGACGTCTGTTTGCCAGCGAGCCTCGGCATGGTGAGACTGCCAATAAGGGACACAACTTATGGTGTATCGTCTCACTTTGGCAAAGACTCAGTCTGCATACAACCAGCTAGCGGATGCCAACGTAGCGGTGGCCGGGCAAAGCTTCAACTTTGTCGTTTTGAGCGGTTCGATTGAGCTACAGCTCGGCCGGAGTCGGAGGAAAGAGTTGATGTGCTCGCATAGCTGCGGAGGTAGGCGTGCTATCGTCTACAGCAGAGTGAAAGCGACTGTGGTGAAAGCGTCGGGCGGAGAGAATGTAGGAAGCTAGAAATAGTGAGGAGCACCACGGAATGACGCCAAGAAAGCATGGCTTCGCGAATTACGATCTTGCCTGACTCGTGCCGACGCTTCCGGACAGGGACAGGAGGTACGACGAAGAGAAGATGACACCGGTGTATTTGCGTATTTGAATGATCATACCGTCCCATTGAAACCTGAGCTCGCCATCGTGGACTTCTTCTTCTGGCACAGCCCACACAAACATTGCCAACTGCACGATGGCAAACGACGCAATCAACGCAAACAGCACCTAAGCACACAGGCGCAAGTGAACAAGATGCGGCCGAGTACGTGGCATGGAGATCGAGCGTAGGGGGGAAAGCATAGGTCGCAGTCCGAATTCATAGGCAGCAAACTCACGCTTATTGGGTTGTGCAAAAATCCGCCGGAGGATGGAAAATATTGAACATTTAGAGATAATTCTGAAACTGCATGGTATTTCTCAAAAATATACCAAAATTTTCAATCTATATATATAAGCAAGACCTAGCCTTCGAAACTCCATATTGTCACAGACGTACAAAGAGGGTACTACCTAAACCCTAACCCTAATCCTAGACCACGGAGGAGGGCATGAGAAGTAGGCARCATCTTCTTGTCATTCTCCATGATTTCTCAATCCTCACGACTCCCTCCAGCCTCGTCTCTGTAACTTGAATCATATTCAGAGCTGTCAATGTGCGTTCTTCTCGGAGATACCGACCCTCGACAGATCGTGTCGGTGGTCTGACGAGCAGTTCTGGCAATAGAAGCCCTTTACCTYGAAACCCAAAGGCCGTGTTAACCGATACGGACGGACCTTGAAATTCTCAAAATGATGGGGAATCTTCCTATGGACAGCTATTCCAAGACCCTCTACCACCGCTTCAAGCAAATGGAAGCATACGCACAGTCACACATCCCATCTCGAAGACCCTCATAATGATCATCCCGCAAAATACGTACAGCACCCTCTCCCAAGCGGAAAGAAATCATAAAAAGTTCCAATGCAGAATCACATTCCACCAACTGACTTCGAATCCTCATCACATCACCCCATCGTGACCCATCTCTATTCCATACCGTAACCGAGACCCGGAAAGTCGGTGGGTCGGACCGCGCTGCTCTCATTTCAATGGCTTCGATCGGAGGCATTGTAACGAACGTATCCCACCATGTAGGATGTATCCCTCCTACGGAAGTTGATGAAAGGGAGGCATGGATTATCAGTCGATATCGAGGTTGAGTAGCATGTGGCCATTGTGGACCGATGGGGAACTGATATTCGCAATGCTGACAGTAGACCTGCATACAGGGAGGTGAGGAACATTCGGCCTGGGTATGAGCGTAAGTAGGTACCAGGTGTCGCGATTGGCCTCGAAAACTTGAGACTAGCAAGAGATTTAACGCGAGTGGTTCGTTGTATAAGGGATCTTGTAGTCTCCAGGTGTCGCCGAGAAGTGTGTCGCTTGATAGAATCGTTGGGATTGTTTGTCTTGCGAACATGCGTTCTTGGATTGAGGGTGAGTTTTGTATCAGCGTGTACCAGTATCTGCTGACTTGTTGTTGGCGGTAGAGGTCGATTGGCGGGCTATATCTGAGGATTTGTTCGAGAAGCTCTGTCGTGTTGATGACTTGATCCATTGGAGAGGACATGAGTAAGTCTAGTGAATTCTTGCACTGTTATTGGACTTGACTAGATGTATTGTTGTTCTCAATGATCAGGTCGGAGGTCGGAGGGAGAGGGCACTTAATGTCAAGTCAGTGAGTTAGTATGGCCAGCAGAACAGAAGTCTTCTGAGCAAGTCATGATATGATCACAGGGTGTAGGACTCACGGTCAAATGGCATCTGCTGATATGTTCCTTTCAGCATTGAACACCGTGACAGCAAAGCATAAGAAACCTTCACGAGAGTTTTCTTCTCCTCTCTTCTCGGCGGTGAATGCTCCAAGATTTCGGCATCAGCTTCTTCTTCGGTGGACATCAGTACCGGGCTCCCACTTCCCGGCGGCTGTTGGTTTGAATCCAGCTTCTGCCGAATTGCAGTGCAAAATGTGCCGCAACCTGCTTCCATCGTTGAAGGGCTTAGCTGGACCCACRGGACACCGAGCTTGGCCTGGCCAAGTGAGAGAGGATCGAGTGGGCGTCGGTGGGATCATTCGCTCCACTCTGGTATGCACGATCTTTAAGAAGGGTAGGTTTAGCGTAGTACGTCGAATTACCCTAGGTTATCGTGTTGTGTCACACTTCCATGCCAGCTCAAAGACGTATACACGGCCTCGACGTTCCGCAGTTCATTTCCGTAGTCCAGCGCCAATCAATCCAAGACTTACGCGCCCTGGCTCGCCTTCCTAGGGCGTCAACCCAACATCAGCCTTCCCGTCTCCGCAGAATAGGGAGTGTTATCTTTCATTCGTCGACCAGTAATGGCGGCAACGCACGCACATTTGCCATCCCGGTCTTTGCTGCCGTCACACCAATGCATCGCCCAAACAAGCGGCACATCCATGACATAGATCATTGTCTGCAATTCGACTATAACTAGGTCGGACGGGCCGTCTTGCTCGGCAAGACTCTTGCGATGCTGCAGAACATCTTCCCAGGTGACGCCCTTTGGGTTCCAGACACTCACAGAGTTGGTGTAACCTTCATCACCATAGTTGTCAAAGCTTGTCCTTAGATGTGTTGAAGTGATTGGGGGATTGGCGAACGACATTTTCTGCCAGAAAGGCGCTGAACTATCGTTCGAAGGGTGCGGGAACCCTCCCTGGATAAAGTAGGTGATGTCAACCAGGAGATGCATCCTGGTTTCTCTGTTATAAGGGATCAGTGCCGTCTTCAGAAAGCCATGCAAGTTGTGACCGGTAGGGATGCGGATGGCAGAGTCAGAACCCTCCACGAGGTGATGGTAGTTGATAAGTGGCGATACAGTCAACTTATCATATCTCGGAGGTGTCTGTGAATCTGCGGCGAGGGCAAGAGAAGGCACTGTAGGGATCCTTGCGACGGGTCTGGTGAGCACAACAGTCTGGAGGGATGGTGAAAGATCGATCACCGCTTTCCAGCGCCGACAGACACCTCGCGTCACCGTAAGCTCCTTGCGATCGACGTGGAGGAGGATGGCCTCAAGCATTTCTGTTGTGTTGAAAACTTGCTCCGGCGCGCTGACTTGGGTAGCAGTACGCGTGGTGATAATTCTCGCGCCGCGCTTGGTCAGCTTTGCAGTACTCGACTTAGACTCAACGTTAGTGGGCTCTCAGAAGTAGCAAAAGGGAAGGTGCAAACCTGGCTGGAAGTGTTCTCTGCCCGCTTGCGTTTGCGCTTGCTGGTTGGCGCCATGATTGGCGGTTGAGATTGCTGTGAAGGAGTACAATGGTGTTGTTCCTCGGAGAAGCTGACGCGGTGGAAGATAGTTGAAGAAGTTGATGAAGTGGAGGTGGAAGGCTGCGGTCCGGGACGGGACCGGGGGTTGTCATGCGCATTGAAAAGTGGGGCCCGGAATCTCGAGACTAGACGGATCTGTTAGTCGAAATGGATAGATAATCTCAAGTTAGATATAATCAGGGGATCCGAGAAAGAGGTCAAATGTGGAAGGAACATGAGCACTTGATTTGTTGCACCTATGTGAGGATCTGGCTATATCTACATGACCACTGGTTTGCTAAACGCGGTTAACTTCTGTTCAGTACGAGGTTCTAGCAACATCTCGCCTTCGTCAAAAGGCTCCGACTACGGATTTTACCGCACTATCATATCATTTCTCAACATACTCGTACCATCAAGAGGCTCCAGCACGAGATCCACCACTCCTCAATCTTCCAGCGCAAGCTCACACTCAGCCCCCTCKAGTACTCATTTCCACTGCGTACGCGACCATCGATTAATTCCTTGCTGGTGAGGCAGACCCCTTGGGACTCGAAGAGAGCCGAGAAATCGATGCAAAAGATGGAAACCTCGAACACTACCTCCGTGAGCCGTGAGAGCCAGTCAGACAAATTGGATCTCCGAATGCCGTCCCGCGCGCTGATAATGGCAATATCGGGATGACTATCGGTTTGAGTGGGAAGAACCCCAAAGACCTCCTGCATTCGTTTCAGTCCTTGAACAAGATGTAATAGAAGGAATCAGCCGTCCGGGCGACCTTGCAGGCCTACTACACACCATCGGTCTGTGATGACCTCGGTGACAAGCATTGCTGCCTGCCAACCAAGCGTCATGTTCCGAAAAATACCTCGGACTACAATGCCAAAGTTGCCTCCGTCCAGTACAGTTTCATGATTCAAGCTGCTCCTTCTCCCACTTAGACAGCAGACCGTCGACTCCCGACGACGCGTCGCAAGCCTCGCCATCTCTTGGCGGAACGCCGTGTTCTCCCCAGCAGGGAATTGGACGAACCGTCAATCAGGCGAGTGTATGGCCTCACTACTGCCTCAGGTCGAGCTTCGGTCTTTTTTCCTACTGGCAGTGCGGAGTCTGGTAGACATGTTGGCTTCGAGGACGATCGTCTGAGCTCATGAGATCCCAGCAGCGCTTGGGTGAAACCTGGGATAGCCAGACGGTATCGAAGACTTCTAATACCATGTTGACAGCCTCTAGCGATCCCCCGGCGGGCCTGCATGCGTGTCAGCCCTTGATGTAGCCCAAGACTGAAGATCTTGAAAGGCATTTTCTCGCGTCCATCAGTTGCGTTCTGCTCTTGTTTTGCTGGGATTTATCGCGCTCTGCCTTGTATGCCGCTAGTCGCCGATCGATGGTATTGCCCAGGCGCTCGCAAGGCTGCAGGCTCAGGTCGAAATCGAGGCGGGAGTACAAGATTCCTTGGCCGTTCTTCAGGAATAGCCCGTTCGCCTGATGCAGCGCCCAACAAGGAAACGAGGATAGAGGGACGCCGACCAGGTGATCGTTCTTCAACTTGGAGAAATGAGGGACAATGGCAATGTCCTTGTGTTCGATTCCGCATCTCGCTGGTAGCGAGGAAAGATCCGGCAAATAGAAGACGGAATTTCCAAAAGGACTTGAGCGACGGCCTTGAAAGCTGTATTCCGACACGGACTGAAGAACCAAGCTGAGTGTTTGCGCCKGTTCGACATCTTGCGACGCGCTTCCGAAATGATGCAATGCTGCTCTGAGGTCTGCGTCTCCTTCCGCAGGATGAAGTATCCAGATCAAGTGTGAAAATACAGTTGTATGCTCTGACGATACAGAGCCCGTCCCGTCATGAGCTGAAACGCTCGCAGCAACGAAGTACCACAGGACTTGACGCTCAAACCAGTAGTCGTACGAATACAGGATGGAAGACCAAGGAGATCAGAAGTCCAGCCTGCATATCACACTCACATGGTCTGTTGAAAAGGATTGGATGAGCAGAGGAGGTTTGAGCGTGGCGGACTTCTCGAAGAAACGTGCATTCAGCAGACTGGAGGACATACCGCCGCTTCGTCCTGCATTGAAGGTGCTGCATCGCATGGAACCTTACGTAGCCGGAACGAGGGCTGCGGCGCACAAGTTGTGCTTCAAGTACTGTTGCACTGAGGAGAGTGGTTCGTAAAGGCTGAGCAGGGAGTGAGTTCAGTGAGGATCTCGTCAAAATGGCTGGAGCCTTGAGTCTACGGCTTGGCGCAAGCACAAAAGCCCACGTCTTCAATTGATGCAATACTGCTTCTTTTTCTTCTTCAACAACAACGACATCCAACATGACAACTCACACTCATTCATCAAATCAACGTCCATCACATCAGCAACAGCTTCAAGCTCGCGGCGACAACCACACCGCCACAAAAATGGTGAGTTACTGATACCGACAGCTCGCCGTCGCCGTCGCCGCGTGATTTTGGCGGCGATGCGTCACTTTTTCACTCGTCCACTTCTTCACAACTTCTCAACCTTGTTCCATCGATACAGCACTTCACATCTCTTCCCCGTCAGTGCAGTCTCTAACACATGGCCACGACAGGATGTCATCATCGACTGCAGCATCGATAGCCCATCGACTTCCAGTCGAAGCATTTCAGCACCAATCCAACCTCACCTTCACCATAAGGAACCACCGGACCCGCCACCCACCAGACAGGGTATGGCAGCAAGCAAGATTCCTCCCGGCAGGTACAGGGCGATCATACCTGGATCACTTCAAGAAAACCCACCAAGCAAACTCGAGTCATCAACTCTCGAAGTCGCCCAGGCTCCACAGCCCAGCAAGAWCAAGTCTACCCAAGCCACTTCATCATGCACCAATAGGACAAGCAAGACCACTTCAACCATACTCAAGCCGACCCAAGCAACCTCCTCAACGACAACAGCTGCGGGCCTTCGTCCCGGGCACGACGTAAAAAGGCCCACTGAGACAGTAGGAATGCATGCTGCCGTGAGTGTACGCGGTGTGGCAAGCCCTACATCTCAACGCACGCATTGCAACCCCTACTGTCGGGTCGTGTCTGACAACGTCGATGCATATCGTCGCTGGGATACAGGTATCACGTGGTGGTACCTCAACCTAGCGTCGGGAGCGAGTGGTCGACGGAAGCCTAACTTGCTGAAGTCATCCATAACGTTGTTAGACACAGCTGTCTGGACCACTGAGCATATCGTCGGTGTGGACGCAGATTTAGGGCTGCAATACCCACCTTCGGGAGCGAACGGTCTTGAGATGTGTATGCATATCGTCATTGGTTATGTGTCGGCGGCGGCCCCCAGCCGTCCTGATACGCCATTGGCGGGAGCGAGTTGGTGGCAGAGGCTTTTACTGCCCGAGCTGACCACCACATCTCTAGACAGCACTGTCTGGGTGATGTTAATGCATATCGTCATTGGCTATATATCGGCGATGGCCCCCAGCCGTCCTGATACGCCATTGGCGGGAGCGAGTTGGCGGCAGAGGTATTTACTGCCCGAGCCGACCACAACATCCCCAGACAGGAGCGATGCCTTGCGGCCGCCCACCGCTTCTGAACCTTGGCATCGTTCACATCTCTATCAGCAAGAAGAAGCTCCGGCGATCTATCCCGACGCTGAGGCAAAGCTCAAGGCCGCCATCTTCACGGTCTATGAAGTCAAGGTCTCTCAGCCACAGCTGAAGCAACTCGCCACCGTGATGGGCTCCGGTATGTTCACACTATCACCCTGTCTCTGTTTGTATCATGACTCACATTGAAAAGATTGTACCCCAAAGGCAATCACCCACAGCCTCGCCAAGCTCGCCGTTGTCCAACCCACTCCACCATGGATGGTTCAAGAAGGAAATCGCAGAGTGGCCGAGCAGGATGGAGATGAAGTACGAGGGAGATGACCGTATCTCTACGGACAAGTTGCAGGTTTATCGTTGGGCGTTGGGCGTTGGGCGTTGGGCGTTGGGGCAGGGTCAAGAAGTGAGGCAGAGGAGGAAGAAGCTGAGGGTCTTTATATAAACCAAACAATCGAGTGTGTTCTTTTAATCGCTACCTTCTACCTCGCCATTCTGATCATCGTGAACCTCATTGTCACTGTCTCTCTGCATGAACTCCTCACTGTCACGATTTCGCCTCACTTGGTCCGCAAAAGCAAGTTTCGGATGTCGAGATATTGTAGAATCAGAGCTGTCATTATGAGGATTCTTCATCGAGGCATAAAATCCTCGGTTGTTATCATGACGTCTCGAGGCCTGAGTCTCTGCAGAATAGACGACTTTGGAGCTGCTAGATTCTTCACAACTAGCAGAGTGGTCCATTCATACAATGGAGAGAGTTGTTCTGTTAATGATTTTCTCGTGTCGACAGTTCTGTGTAGCATGGGTTGGTATCTGAGCTGTCATCTACCTACTTGTCTTCTCACCACTCGAGGTCTTTCAAGGCGCACTTGAAAAGCAGTGTCTGAATGCCCACAGAGCCTCACCAGCGCATTGTCAGAAAGATTCCCTTTCTTCTCCACAGTGCTCGGCTAATCATACACGACTTCAAACTCACACCGAAGCCCCTCCACGCCATCCCAGCCTCGCATCTCCCTCACCACCAAGACCCTTCTCCCCCAAAATCCTCCGCACAACCCGAACCTCCGAGTCCGTCGGCAAAGACAACATGACGAAATCTCCTCCCGAACGCGTGTCAGAATACCAGAAATCAGCCATAGCGTCCAATCGCACCATATGGTTGGCAATCTCATCCACGGCTTCTTCTGCTCCACCGCCTGTATTGAGCCTTGCAAGAGCGAGGAAGACGGCAGCGGTACCTGCAGCATCCATCATGGATGCGAGTTGCATGAGACTCGCATCGAATTTCGCCGGGGGAACGACTGTCTGCCAGACACGAGAGGTTGCGCTCCATTCGCCACTGCTTTTGTTCTTGTGGAAGTTGATGATGAGGTTTTTGACTTGTCTGTGGTCGTTTGTGGGATCTGTGGCGTAGCTCTGGCGGAAGAGACAGGGGATGATGACCTCCACGTACTGGGCTTGTTGGAGGATCGTCGTGGGGATGCTGTGTTTGGGGAAAGGCCTATTCGACGGCCAAAAGTTCGTGTCGCTGAAGCGCATGTCGATGCGGATGATGACGTTTGATTGGATGTTCTTGAAGGACTTCGCAGCTGCGTGCTGGAGCGCTTTGCATGTTTGAGAAATTGCGGTCAGAGCTGCGAGCTCCGGTGGTGGAGGCGCGCGTTTGGCGGCGGCTCTGGCGGCTTTTGTGGCATGGTAGTAGCGGACGTCGATGCGAGAGGGCTCGCATTTCTCACAGATCAGGCAGAGGAGTTCCGTTGATAGTCTGTCCATTGGCGAGGCCATTGTTGTTGTTGTTTGAGAGAGCGTGGTGAAGTGATGCTGTTTTGTGAAGAAGTGAGAATTAGGCGGCACGCRGGAGGAGCCTCAGGTATCTGCTAGTGTGGAAATACAGAGCGGCTCAACGTGAGAAATCGTGAGCAAGAGCAGCGTCCTAAACTTCTCTCCCGATTGATTGACCGCCACTCTGCCAGTAGCAGGGATTCTAGTAGGTTTCAAACCATCGAGTCTATAGAGAGCGAGGCCTTCGGGCAGCGTGGAAATGCAGAGCTGTTAATATAGGAGATCTTGAGCAAGAGCAGCGCCCTGAACTGTTCTCTCAATTCATCAACGGCCACTATGCTAGTAGCAGGGATGCTAATAGGTTTCAAATCATCGAGCCCGTAGAGAGCGATGCCTTCGAACAGACATTATGGACATGACTGAGGATATCTTGTCCTAATGAATGATTCTCATATCTAGAACTGTCGACATGAGGAATCTTGAACAAGAGGAGCGCCCTGAACTGTTCTCTCGATTAATTAACGGCCACTCTGCTAGTAGTAGGGATTCTAATAGGCTTTCAAACATCGAGCCTATAGAGAGCAAGGCCTTCGGACAGACATCATGGACATGACTGAAGATGCCTTGTCCTGATGAATGATCCTCATATCGACAGCTCCGTGGAAATGTTGATGAGGTGCTAGAAATCCTCATCAGGACATGCCGAAGTCGGCGGATTCAATGGCTGGAAGTGGTGATGAACATCTTGTCTGCTGCCTTGCCTATAGTAGTCATGATTGAGAGTCGATGTACATTTACAGTCTGGCCAGAACGATCAAAATATGGGAATAGCTGGGCATTGATTTCTAAACCATGGGGACCAGCTACTACATCTTTAGGAGACCATTATGTGGCATATTTGCCAGATGTGGGCCCTGTTTTGGCGTTGTTTGCGTAGGATCTAGGACATCGTTTAATCAAAGGATTGCCAGCGAGAAGGACGCGATGTGGGAGACAGRTGATAGTGATCTTGAGGATTTTCATGCTTTGCCGGCTGAGATTTGACTCAGATGAATGCTGATGATTTATCGTTTAGCATCATCTACATCTCCCTCCATGTTTCATATCACAAGATTTGAGAGACAGACGGGATGTGACAGCGACGAGGCTGAAAGTAGCATCCATTTGAGGAGTCTATGAAGCTATTGATATGAGGATCAAACAGCGAGACAAGATACCCTCAGTCATGTTGGACAGTCTGAAGACCGCGCGCTCTGTGCATGATCGAGAGTTCTAGAGCTGCTAAAGCCTTGAATATCAGCAGATCGTACCACCACATGAAGGAGAGGGCAGTGGAAAGCCATGCTTTTGTTGACAGTTTTCCCAAATAGACATCTTCAACGATTGAACCCTGGCTGCTTGAATTTGCCGATGAACCCTCTCCACACCGTCACTTCCGCTTCTCCCCAGCTACCGCGGCTTCGACATCATCGTTTCCTCCATTCGGTGTTCCCCCTTACTTCCGAAGCGGGACATTTTTCTTCCAATCTGTACCGCGCCATCCCAGCTTCTTGTGCGCTTTACGCTCGAGTGGCTTCGTCTCCCCCAAATGCTCACTGCATTCCTCCACAGCTTCCGCAATTGGCATCATCGAGAAAGGCCTCGCTTGTCGTGGCCGAATGCGCGTTCCGTCACTTCTATGTCCGAAAGTCTGGTGTCGGAGATGATCGGGCAGAATAGTGAGATCCTCCCACAAGCACTCTAGCTTGCTGGGCAGGCCGAGATCGTCCATGGTTGTGTTCAGGGTTTCGTCGGCAAGCTCCATGGCTATTTCGGTAATGACATCGGTTGCAAACGCCAAACGGACCAAGCCGTAGTTGAAGATTGCTGGAGGAAGTACAGTCTCCCAGACCAGAGAGCTCATCACCCAGCGACCTCCTTCAACCCTACCGAACTTCATGGTGAGGTTCTTGGTCTGATCGTGCTCTCTCTCGCGGTGTTGAGTGAACATGCATGGAACAATCACCTCGAGRTGACTGAACTGTTTGAATAGATCATCTGACACCGTGACGCCATGAGGCTTGTCCATGGTGAATCGAGGCTCGTTGCAGTTGCGCATGTCCAAGCGAACAATGGTGTTCTTTTTCATGGCCTGAATGAAGGGTAGAGCGGCCATTCGGAGCGAGCTACACGTTTTTGACACCGCCGCCAGCGCGACAACCGAGACGATGGATGGATCTTGGGAGGTGTTCTTTTCGAAATCTTCAAATGCGGACACCTGGAAGAGGCGAACGTCGAGGTATGTCAGCTCGAGGTTGTCGCAGATGGACCACAGGAGCTCTGTTGGAAGTTCGTCCATTTGCGCGGACATTGTGGTGTTTTGGAGAGAGTTTAGTGGTGAGGATGTAGTGTCGTTGGTGAGACTCGAGCTAATTTGAATGGCGGGATGCATTTTGACGCGTCACGTGTGTGGGAAGGGCCGAGATTTCGGCCTCGAATTCCTCCTGCTGGTGCGTACAGGACTCTGGGGTTTAGTACAGATAGACCACAAGCAGGCTTAGGTACAAACCTCACGACAGAGCCCCGATCTGTACAGGATATTCATTCCTTCACGCCGCGCATACTACGTGAGTGAGCATGGAGGAGGCCACGCTCTACCGGATTTCCATCAGTGTGCGCTTCATTATCGCACGGTCCGCCGTTTGGCCTCAACGTCCCCGAACACCTCAGAGAAGAGCAGAATTCTGGCCCGGTGTGCCTCAGCAGGATCAGAGTTTGGAACAGCAAACTCCTCAAATGGTCTCATTGTGCGTTTTCAGCAGAGATTATGATTGCAAGCAGACCCCTACTTAAAAGCGCAGGATGGACAATCCAACATGCTTGCCTACACCCAGAAGAAAACCTACATGGTCAGCTTGGGTGGAACCGGTGGCCTTTCCAATTATATTGCCGCATCCGCAATACAATAACCTGATATCATGAGGAAGTCTCGAGCTCAGAGGATCCCATGACCTTCAGACTAATAACAGAGTCCCGGCAACAAAGAACTTCCTACGTTTCCCCACCACGACAGTATCCAGCGAGCACGATGGCCTTCGAYCATGACCCGCAGCAGTTTGCAACTTCGAAGTCTCCCTTCCTATCCCTCAGCGACCTCCATTCACTCCAACATATCTCGACGACTTTGAATACTATAACACTTACCTCCTGAGGTTAAACCAGGGATTGGCCCTCTTCCGAACACGAAGTTTCTGGAGGTCTTCGCTGATCCATTTCGATTTCCTGCTCCATATGAGCCTGAGACTCCCGACTGGCAAGGCTTTCTGCCCTATACGAGACTCCAGTCCCGGTAAACACGACAAGCCGCAAGGTAAACACCTTCCACAAAGGCATCAACGCCAAAGAGCCCACCATCGTTCGGGTAGTAAGAGACTCTCGTCGTCCCAATTAAACTGCCGAAAGAGCAATGTCTTGACATACGCAGGGTGACATCGGCCAGAGGACAAAAGGAGTCGACGCACGCCCGACAAAGACTTATTCTTTCAACCTCATGATCTTCTCTGCATCCGGAGAAATGGCCATTCCATATTTCAAAGCGATCAATCTACGTCTGAGACAGAAGAGCATATTGTTTAGGTCGACCAAACAACACAACGATGGCCGCCCCACGTGCCATGCTGGAACAGATGCCCCCAGAGATCAAACTCAACATAGCCCGCTCGCTTGATACAGAGTACTTGGAGCTTGTTCCCATCTACAGCGGCACTGGCTTCAACGTACCATTCTACGAGGGAGAAAGTCCAGGATGGCAAGGCTTGCGATCCTTCAAGGGAACCTGTCGAAGCCTTACTGCTGAAGGTTATGACGCCTATAGAGAGGCCGTGCGAGACTTCGCTGTATCTGTCAATCTATTCCGCCCTCACGCGCCTTGCGATCTCGCTCAAGGCTCGCTCGGCGATCTTTCCAAAAGGATCCCAGACTCAATATTACTGCATGTCAGTGGGCTGCGAATCACAGTACCTCTACACTTCCAGTCCCAAGCCACC